>NW_020448974.1:3414238-3434254 GCF_003343035.1 Apteryx rowi
GCCGCGTTCAAAGCGCGGGGAAACGGGGCCGCTGCGGGGCCGCAGCGCTGCGGGCGGCGCCCTTCTGCCGCGGGGAGAAGCTGCTGTCGGACCCCGGAGCTCACCCTCGCTCCGGGCGGGGGACGGAAAAGACACCGTGTAAGAGGAAAGATTTTCAACAAGGTTAAAGCTGCACTTTAATATTATCTATTTATTATTATCTTTAATAATACTTTATAATTATACAACTATTATAATAATAAATTATTTTATTTATTATTATTATTTTTTAAGGGTATTCAAACACTTCTCATTTGGAAAGTGGTTTCAGATTTAAGTTTCTTGCATTAGTAAAGCGCTAATGCAGGCGATTCTCATTGGGTAAAGTTTATGTATAAACTTGTAAGAAAAAAAAATTGAGCTGTTCATTTTGCAGGGACTTACATTATACAGTGTTATAGATGTATTATTAGTTTAAAATACTCAAGCAAACTTTCCCTTCTTTTTAGGCAAAAAGCAGCACTGCGGACATTATTTTTGTTCCTGTAAAATTGCATGGGCTCAGTTTGATCAAAATCAGTTGAATCAGCTTGTGACTGGCAAAAAAAAAAAATATGGTAAAGTCATGAAAGGAAGGAGAAGAATATGGCAAAGTCACGAAAGGCAGCAGCAGCAGCATATCTTGAAGTAGAATAAATTCTATATAGGTATTTGAACATTATCTTCTTTCCACTCTTAGGCTTTGAGAGCTGTTGTACACTAGAATATAAAACTGGATTTAATTGTCCCAGACAGAGCCTTCCTGCAAGCCATACGCTGAAGCCCTTTTGCTAGTTTGATCTTTGTGCTGTCCTTACCAACCCTGTAAAATAAGAGAATCTGTATGACATTTGCATAATGGTTATTCACATACTAGAAGAAGTTTCAGTGAATTCTCAGGCACCGATTTTCTCTGTGCTTTCCAGGTACCTTCAATAATTCCCATGATTCCCAAAGCTGATGTTTATGTTTTGGAAGAAAAGAGTGTTTTCTGCTCCAACCAGAACTCTGTTTTCATACTTTTCATATTTTCATACTGTGAAAGTGCTTGATGGGCAGCACAAAGTAGTAAGCATGGCCCAAAGCATTGCAGAAAAACATTTTGAGTCCCTGGTAGGCAATTACTACAGCAGTGGAATGGATCCTGTGAAGCATTTCCTCTTCAGCTCAGTTAATCAGAAACAGCCACAGTTCTTTCCCCCCCACCAAGAGCAGCTGGTACCATATAGAAACATGCATTCTTCTGGCATACAAAAGAAGAGGGATGTGGAATTCCTTGCTTCAACTTCTGGTCTTTTATGAACTCTTTCTGGTCTTTTATGAACTCTTAATCTTAAATTGACACTGTTTGACTGCTTAAGTAAAATTATAAAGTGAATGTTCATACTTGCTGTATGGAAATGCAAAGCTACCACTTGAATCTTATCATCAGAAAGTGAAATACTTGAATTCCACTTCACCTTTTGGACTGGTTTTTATACCACCATTACCTGGAGAGTCTAGGGAAAAAAAAAAATTCTTAAGGAAACTATTAAACCATAGAGTTGACTTTAAAAGGAGATAAAGTTGCCTCCCATTGCTTTCTACTTTGTTTTTTAAATTATCTACATGTTTCCTAAAATAATAAAAGAGGAAACAAGCTGTATAAGGATGAAGTCACTCCCCCTTGTAACCTAGCTAGATTAAGATTGCCTTTAAAAAGCACTGAACAAACACTTTTTACTCTTACTTTATTACTTTTTACAAAACTGTACAGGAATCACTTAAACCATTGATACAACTCATTAAGATTTTAACAGCCACCACTTGAGTTCACTCATTGGATATTCTGGGCTACTGAAAAAGTAAGCTATAAAGAAAACTATCTACAATGCAAAAGTTTAAAATAATTTACTGTTGTTCATAAATATTTTTTCATTCATTCTGAACATCTTTTAAGATATAAAAAATAAAAGACGAGAACAGAGGGTACTAGAAAATGACCTCCCTTATTATTACAGAGGCATTAAGGGAATTTGTGTGCCACTGCATGGCCCCGTTCTACCTCATACTCAATTTGAGAAAGAACAGTCCAGTTGTAATATAAAGAGCATAAAGTACATGGTTAAGTACTTCCAGTTAAAAAACAAGAACAAAAAAGTTAAAATCATCTTTATGGACTGAAAATGTTAAGTTTTAAAAGTCTTTTCATACATCAGAAATATTCAGAATTGTAGCAAAGTCTCACAAATTTATTTACTTATATAAAAACAGATTCAATCACAAATAGTCAGACTGAAGTCTTGTCAAATGCAAAATGCAGTATAAAAATAGAACACAATATACAAGACTAGAAGTAATTAAATATTACTGAACCCAAAGTAACACTGGTATAATTGTTATTTACAAAATCTTGCCTAATCTTTGAGTCCATCTTGAGCTAAAGTCATCATTTCCCTACTATTTTAACCAATTAACATGGAAGTCTGACAGCTGTAAATAATGAAGTGAAACCACTGTATACAAATATATGTACATTGAGGCACAGTACTTTGCGAAGACTTTGTTATCCAGTTGTTACTGTGATGGAAGAGCTGGTTTTAGTAGTTTACATTTTTAGAGGTGTCCTCCCAAACCCCTTACGCTGGTTATTTAGCACCTATCTGCAAATTCAGAAAGTCTGTTTTAGTAAAGTGGTCTCCTCAGAAAAATAAGTTTACTGTGGAAGTTGTGCCATTTGCTCATCACACAAGCACTTCTTGCTATGTGATACACAAGTTCTGGAGAAAGGAAATACGAAGTAGTCCTGATTAGTCTGTGCATTCAGTATTCTAAATGCAGTTACTGGACAAGCACCAAACAAGCCCACATTTCTGTTGTGGAAAGCAGTATCATGACAGCAGGTATATACATTATTTTAAATACTTATAGAAATTTAATATACAAATGGCTCTGAATATACAATAAAATAATGTGTGAGGAAGAAAAAAAAATAAAAAAATCAAGCTATGGTGAGAGTACCACTATTAGGTCCATCCACATGAAGTATTCCTGGTGTTAGCAATTTTAAGGGAATTCAAGAGACAGGCTGTTTATCGTTTGTCTGGATATTTCAAGATGAATTCCTTCAAGATAATGCAAGAACCTATTAAAAGAAAAGTCAGAGTGACTACAAGAGGATAAAGTTTTTTCCAAATGCTAGGCAATACTTTCAGTGTTTAGAGAAGGCAAACATTCATCTTTCTTGTCTGGAATTATTTGACAAAGTATTTTACTATAATTCTTAACTACCCTGCATATTGAAGTGTAACAAGATTTAGGAAAACCAAAACCTACCTTCTTTTAGTCTTTCCTTGCTCTTTAAGCTTCTCAGACCTACAGATACTGCGAAGAGTGGGGAGGTATTCAACTATGCTGGCTTGTTTATTACCCAGGTTTAAAGGTGTTCTGGAAAACACAGTTCTGATGACTGCCAGCCTCTTCTGCGCTTTTTTGTGAATGCTAAAACAGAGAATGAATATTGTTTCTTGTTCAAAAACGTTTAGTGCCCATTTTATACCTTTAATACCAAATCCACTTGTTTAAAACTCTGTTAAAAGATACAGATGTCCAAATACGCTTTCCACTGGGCTAGATTAGATACCTGAGACTTCTAATCATATTCTACTTACGCAGCATCACAAAAGTTGCAGTTAGGACACAGAAACATGAGGGACAGTCAGCTGTTCTGCCAATCTTCCACGCTTAACTACAGAGACTAGTCTGGGGAGGTCTTCACGATCTAGTCCTTGTGCATGTGAGCTTTGGCACACCTGTCAGGCCAGGCATCCCAAAGCATCTGTTGTCTTCAGAAGTAGTGTCATGTGATTGGTATTTGCCAGAATGTCAATATCAGATTAAATTTATTGTAATGTATATAATCAGGTCAATGTTTTACTCATAATATATTGGCTGAACTTGGTAATATGTTTAGACAGTTACATCTGTTTGACATTGCTGCTCAATCAGGTACTGACTTACAGAAATATAAGTATAACCTAATTTCCTATTTAGGCACCTGAATAGGTTTTCTTCACCGATTATGCCAACTTCATGTATGATTACTAGTTTGCTTTTTTATTAAAGCCAGTCTTTCATATCAATACTTGCTAACGGTAATGGACTTTTTGATCTTTTATAAATATATTAAAAGTTACTCTTTTCCAGCATAAGTTAGTACAAAAATACTGCAGTAACTTTGCTCTAAATTGTTAGGTCTTCATCAAGCAACACCTACACCTTTAATACAGATTCAATATAACCAGTCACTGAATGAAAAATTCACGTCTAGTATTTGCAGAAGTAATCTACCTTAAAAAAGCCCTTCCCTTAGGCTGTTTTGTTTTGTCTTTTTGTAAATAAACTGACCAGATTAAGGCTACCATTCCTGAACAACATTACAATCAGGTTATTCAAACAAGGAAAGTCACCTTTTTGCAACAATTAACAAGTAGTTAGTTTAGCATCATTTAAAAGTGAACAATTTCTTCCAGTGTTCTGAGATACACATTCATCCCAGTGTGAATGTTTCGTTGTATGTATAGTATCTGAAACAGTCCTACTTGCTGTGAAGTGCTTTCCTTCACAAGTAACTGCATTATATTCCAGGAAATATTAGCACGGTCTTACCTTGAATCAGGTGACTGACTGAGGGATACATAATTTCTTGTGTTTGAAATACGCAGAGTAAGTCCCTCAAGTTCATCACTTTCAGGTGTTTTACTGGTACCCAAAGAGGCCTCCAAGTGTTTTGAAATATTAACAGAACATTTATGAAAACTGAGTGCTTCAATAGTTGCCTTGAGTTCACTACAGCTCTGGGAATTCCACCAATCAGTATTTTCTATACTGAATTCATCACAAAGACCATTTTTGATTTTGCCATTTGTCCAATTAAATCCTTCATCTTTAGAAAACTCCAGTGGTTCCTTGGTATTAGTGTTTATACAGCAATCTAAAAAAGACATGTTCTCCACAAATTCAGTCAGTGAGTTTAGACACTGAAAAACAAGAGCAGATCTTTTCTCACTTGCTGTTTTTTTTTTAATTTCCATTTTTTCTTCTTCTTTATCCATCAATTTTAATTCCTCTTTGTTTACTTCAGCACATGATATAGGACTATCTGATGGCAAAGTTATAAATTCAGCTGAGTAGTTCAGTCCAGTATCAAATAAATCACTATCATCCAATATATCAAGCTTTTTCTGGTTCTTTGTCTTTTTAGACTTTTTTCCAGAGCTACTTTTCCCAGTGCAGTAACTATTAATAGATCTGTTATTTGAAGAAACTACAGTAGTCCTTTCAAGTATGGAGTTAGAGGCTTCACACTGGTTTGGAAGAACATGCACTGGTAAAGGAAGAATATATTCAAGATTACTATATATAAAATCCACTTTCTTCATCTGGAATTCTGTGAGAAGCTGTATCAATTTATTCCATTCATCCATGGTTGTGATTTTGTGCTGCAAAATAGTAATTGGGGGGGGGGGGAAGTATTGATGCATTAAAATAATTTTTTGAAAAGAAATAATGTTTTTACATGAAGTCTCCTATTTTTAGCTTTATACTCATAAGGCAAGGGACTGTTTGCTTGAAGGAGGCTGCACCAACTTGGGTTAATTGCTACAGGGTATCAATTTCTAAAACAATTTTTTATTTTTTTTTCAAAATATTTTCTTCTAAGATGCTATTCATCATAACAATTACATACAATTATCAGAACATATGCATAGCAATTATTCAAAGTATTAGCTAGTCAACTAAAAAAATACCTTAAGAAACGTAAACAAGTCTTCTGAAGGCAACAAGATATTCTTAAGGCCAAGCAATGTCTCTACACAGCCTGTATCACATTTTGGAAACTCCCAGAGATGTGTATCAGCTTGAGAAAAATCAGTCTTGGAATCAGTAGTCTTTTCAGAATTAATTACTTCATCTGCCTTATTTGTCTCATCTCCTCCTGCACAAAGATAACATGCTTTACTTGAAAAGGAAAAGTTGCATCATGAAATAGTTGATTTTTTCCCCCCTTTTTGCCTCAATTACTTTTTTAAAGGATACTATAAAAAGTCTTTAAGAAATTCTTCTCTTACTGCAGTTCTGAATGAATATAGCAACTTTTTAATTAATCATCCCCATCCTCATCATTTCCTTTCCTTAAGTCCCGTTGATTTGCCCACTCTCCCTTCTTTGTAATCAACCATTTGAAACAGGCTCTTCTTCCTCTTATGTACCAATAGCCTCTCTCATGCATCTGCTGAAAATACTCTTCCCAAACCCTTTGGGATCAAGTTCTCCTTACCTTTTCTACCTGCTTGCTTGGTGAGTTACGTACAACTCAAGTAGATGACTGAAGAAATGCAAACTCTGAGCTGAAGTGAACTGCTATTGGCTCCCTACTCTGCCCACTTTTGCGCAAGAGGAATGGGAGATAAATTATTACCCGTCATTACCGTACTTTAGAGGTACAAGTACATCAAACTTCTAGACCCTTATGTATATATAATGAGGTCTTGAAGTAGAAAAAAACAAAACAAAAAGAACAACAAAAAGCCCCAAATGTTTAGGCATCTTAACGTTACCAGCTATTCATACACGTCTAAGAAAGATTCTCAATCTTAACATGAATTTGATTAAATCAAATCAATTTTTTTAAATTAGATCAACCTACCATGGAGTGCCAAACGTTTATCTTTCAAGCATCCACCTCCACTTCTAACCCAAAATTGTAAGAAAAGAACACTTTGTCTGATATCACAGTTATTTGTGGTTAACAAAGCAGCTAAGTCTTTCACATCCGTTCGTAAATTTTCAGCCAAACACAGCACTTGCAGATAGCTAGCAGCATTTATCTAAACAAAAGTTAAGACAAAGATTACTGAAAAACAACTCTTATCCATCCAGACATAAATAACAGAAGCAAGTTGTTCTATATATGCTTGCAATACACCTTTCCTTCTAATACAGTACATTACAATTTATTAAAGTAGATTACAGTTATATTAAAACTTCTGTAGAAGAGCAGAATTTTGTGCCAAATCCAAATAGTCCACATCACGGAATTAAGCTCAATTTAAGAATTTAACCATATGGACCTTGTTTCTCATCACAAAAGAGCAGGTTTTAGTGAACTATATTCACCTTAAAGGCTTTCCTTTCTTTTAAGCCTGCTCTTTATCAGATGGCCCAAAAGATTTTCAATATTACACCCCCCACACCCATTTTCCAAAAGTTAGTTCCTACTGATTCTCATTTACTTAGGTTTCTAATATAATATATAACTATTTGCTATACAGAATATCAATATTATATTAAATCCATATATTGTATTAAAGGTTTATATTAAAGAAATAACCCATCATATTTTTACAATAGTTCCTTTACTTTTCAATGAATGAACCAGCACTGGCATAATCAGTTTTCAAAACAAAATTAGACATATCTTGTATGAATTATTCCATACTGAAAACTGAATTAAGAGATGTATTTATTGTAATTCCCTCACAAATACTAAATGATTATGAAAATAAAACCTCTGGGCTAACAATCACTAACTCTACGTGTAAAGATAAGTACCTCCTATATATCCTTGCATTTAAAAAGGAAAAAAAGAAAAAAATAAAGTAGTTTTCCAGTGAAATAGATACCATAAGCTAGATATAAACCTACATCAACATTTAAGTTTCAAGCTTAAATTAACTGACAAATATTTGCTTGGATGTACGTCCATTTCCAAACACAGACTTACCAAAGAAGGGGTTCTAAAGTTGATTTCTTCAAAATAGCCATCAAACATTAAACTAAACGTTGGATCTACATAAAGAGATACCAGTTAACTGTCATGAAATTACATTCAGAATGATTTTCTTTAATCATTAAAGCAGTCAGTTGAAGCATCTTTACTTGAATACTAACAAACTCATTTTATAGTCTCCAGACTCATTAAATTTTACATTCAGGAGCTGCATTCGACCATTACTATTTAAATCATCCTAGTCAAATAGGCTCTTCTGTCTGGAAAGCCTGATTACTGAAATAAACACTACTCACCATTAGTAGTAAGAATTACAGGCCTCTTTGCAGTTGCCATGAACGTCTTTATTGCATTGAGAAACCCTGCATCTTCATCAAATATTATATCCACCTACAGAAAACACAAATGAAGTGCAAAATGCCAATAGCTTCAGCAATAGGTACAAGCTGTGAAAGCTGTCAGACAATGTTAACTACAGAATAAGGCTTTTAAGATTAATATAGATTTTTGAACATCTGTGGGCCATGATAGTAAACATGCTTCAAGTAAGGTCCACTTGTCATCACACAGCCCTTTGATCAGTCTTCTGTGCTCGAGCTCCTCCCGCCCCCCCCCCTTTTTTTTAAATAGAATTGCACCAGTGATGTTCTGTAGGATAAACCCACAGTTGGCAACATTGCTGTACATCCTTAATCTAGTTAAAATTACATTCTGGGCTGTAATTTTGCATTCTTAATTTAAGACCTAAAGATGTTTTGGGGTAAGAGGACTTCATTGAAGAAAAAAAAAGAAGAGAAATCTAATATGGGCTTAGATATTGTAACTACTGGGATGGTTATAGTGACCGTTTTAAACTGTCTCAGAGCATTTAATTAGTCTAAAATTAGAAATCAATCCTTTTGCATAAGCAAAGAAATTAAATTAGTAGAATCTTGCAAACTGTTCCAACAGTGAGTAACTATTGATAGTCAAGCAATACGTAGTTTCTTCATCTTTAAAATATGTTTGTAAAATAATGATCAGTGATAAATTTGTGCAAGTCTGATTAAGAAAATACTCAGGAGATGAAGTAATTAAGCACTGAATTCATTTTTAAAAAGTTGATAAGCCTTACAACTTGAATCTGCCTAGAAGCCTTACAGAGGAAAAAGTTAATTTCTTTAGACATAACAAAAGTATGTATTGCTCACATCAATATTTCACCTGAGTTTTACCTCTTCAAAGAGAATGAGAGATGTCGCACTTTTTCTGTTGTGTTCTCCTCCTTCAGCTTCTTTGTTTACTGACTTAATTTCAGCATCTTTCTTTTCTTCACATGAATCCTGATTATTTTCTGCAGACAGGTGAAGAATTAATGATAAAGGAGGATTGAAACCATTTAATATGCATTCTAAACACTGGTTTCCAAAAACACCCAGTGTATAAGCTACTTAAGAAAATCTACACTGACACAAAGTTTTAGATATCTGACCTAAATTCTTTTCTGATGTCTCATTTAAAAGAAAAGATATGAGAAATTTGCTGGGAATTCGCTAGCGTGTGGTGATGGGCTGACTCTTTGCAAAATTAATGTGAGCTATGATGTGTTGGGGCATGGCATAGATGCTCTGTAAGTTCTTCAAGACAAAGTAATGCAATTGCCTGAAAAAAAAATGCTGGTTGTCCAAATACAATACTTTCTAAAAATCTGTCTTTAAGAGTCCTGATCCCATGAGACATTTGGAAACGTCCTTTCCAGTGTTTAGAGACTCATAGACTTCAATTTGTCTTTCTATGTATTAAAATCCACATTCTGTGATCAAACATTTTCTGGCTTTAGGGGACCCCTTAATTCTGTGGCAGCAGTTTTGTATGCACAAACACCATCTAGCACAACGACCATTTCACCCCAACCTGCAACAGGCACCAAAGCAGTATAAATGTGTTTACTACAGACAGTTTTTAAGTTTATGGTCTCTTGACTAAAAACTCTGAAAAAGACAAAGGAAAGCAAGCCAACTGTACTTAAGAATGTGTTAGATGGTCTGTGCACTAGTTAGGCTCTCCTGTACTGGAGTGTAATGCACTTTCTACGTAGATAAGTGCATCAGAGATATTAAGAAGCCCTTTCTGGCAGTTAGGGTATAATAAATACACTTATTCTACTCGTTTCTCCACCTATCTCCAGATATACAGTAGCACAGTATAGCTCTTCCATCTCCAGAGAAGATAAATAATCATTAAATAGCGATACCTACCTTTATTTTTTTCTTGCGATGTTACTATTCCATCATTATTCTTCTGTTTGGAAGAAATTTTGAAATAGTTTGCTAGTGTTTTAGGGGGTAAGCTTCGTTTTGCTCCTCTTGGTGAAAGTGGGGGTAAGCTTCGTTTTGCTCCTCTTGGTGAAAGTGGAGGTTTTCTTGGTGAAATAACTTTCTTAGGGGAATATATTTTTTCTGCAAGATATGTTTTTCATTAAACTCATGCTTGAAATATAATTCCTCAGGCAAATTTAGAGCAAATCCCCATTCAGCTGTTTTGTATATAGCACAGGATAGTTTTACTGTGCATATTTCTGCTTATTTTACTTTTCTCCTCCTGTTACAGGGAACAATTTCCGTTCAACATTCTATTCAACTGCCATAGCATTTACTCTACCACTGGAGATATAACCGATGAAGATAAAAGTCAGTTGTTCTAAGAAAGTCATTAAATAATTGGTACATAGCTGTGTGAACCAACTGAGCGTTTATTAATATGGTGGCCAGGTAAACTGAAATTTGCCATCTTTTTCAAAGAATTGATGTCTAAAAATTGTTTGGTGAGGTCAGTTTCTAAAAAAGACAGATATAGCTATGAAACTTACTTGGGGACTTGGCACTGTTACAGCTGTTAAAGAAGCAAGGTTTATGCGCATTTACGCCTTTTTTGTCCACCTGATGAGACTGAGTAGCTTCTTTTAGTTGAGACAGTATCTGTCTACCACTGCGCTGGCAAGAGGCATTAACTTCAAATATCTGCAATGATATTTAATTTATAAAAGAAAATTTAGACTTCTTGTATCACAATTGCTTTATACCACTAGTTACAATTAAGAAAAATGCCACTGAAAAGACTCCACAAACCTTAAAACCAAGTTCATGAGCACAAGCATATACTGCAGCAGTTTTTCCCACTCCTGGTGGGCCAGTTATCAGAACAGTATTGCAAAGGCTAGTCTCTTCCTCAATATCAGATTTATCATCTTTAAAGTCAAGGCTGTCCAAAGAATCTGTAGAATTATTTAAAAGAGAAAAAAGAATTGTTTGGACCGTTACCCTTTCATGTAATTTTATGCCAACATTAACAGGAAGCAGCTATGTATATGTATTTATTTTATTTTTAATTCTATCAGCACCTTGATGTTCTTTGTCCTCCTTTGCCCCTTTCTGGTTTCTTTTTTCTTCCCAATCAGCTCTTTTTTTCCATTCTTTTAGCCAACTATAAGGGGAAAGAACAGAAAAATAAATTACTCAGTAAAGTGACTCAAATTCAGATGGAACATAACATAATATTAGGAGAGATCAGCCACTTTTTCTCCCTCTCAAACTTAATCAAGTTCCTTCAGATTAAAAAAGTTTTGCTTGGCATTTGATTTTTTTTTTTTTTTTTTAAAGGAGGATTCTTTCTTCATTCTCCATTCTGTTAGTTGACTTGTATGAAAACAAGTCACTTCAGAAATTATGTAACAAGCTAGAGAATGCTTTGTCATTCATGGTAAGCATTGTCTGGCAGATGGATCATTAAACTCTGCATAGGAGTCACAACAATAACTTAAACCAACACAGAGACTTTAACAGAAAGCACAATAGGTTAGATGGACTTGAGCGCTAAATTACCGTCAACAGCAGAGGCAGTGCATCAAGATCAGGCTCAGGCATGCTTGCAGGAAAGTATAGACAAGTACTGATAAGTTGCTATCTCTCATTCATGTAGAGTAAACAAAAATAACCTGACAAAAATCAGTTTTTACTGAAATTGTAAGGACATTAAGTAATAAGTATTCCATTTTAACCCATGATCTAATGTAGCATTTCAGGTGTGCTTTTATTTGGTACCGTACAAATTTCTATAGTATTACTATAAAATAAACTATGAACAACATGTCATTCATACCAACTGAATGTCATTTCTGCAACTTTTTGGAAGAAAAACAAAGCAAAGGCCCCAAAACACACACCCTATGTCTTTTTCAAGCACAGTGTCAAATAGCTTCACTTAGCTTCACTTTAAGCATAATCAAGTAGTACAATGCTCTGGGTTATTTTAAGACAATGGATCCACGCTCGCATTTCTGACCTGTGTAGCTTTTCAATTTCTTTCTTGTTCCCTACAAGTTCACTGGAGTCTTGAGGCTGATACTTTTCTGTCCAGAGTACATCTTCCTTTTCAACACCTACAGAAAAATTACCCATTTTAAAGTATTTCTTCATCTGAAAGAGTTGAACAAATCTGGCAGAATATTAAGACTGAATAGGATTGTTGAATTTGGATCATGGGATTAAGACAAGGAAAAAACCCTTATAAGCAGAGAACATAAAAGCAGTTTCAGATCAGTATTTCAGAGAAAATTAATTCTTACCCACAAGGATATGAAGTAGGCTGTATGGAGAAAGCTACGAAAAATGAAGAAGGAAAAGACGGCATAAAATCCACTAGATGATACACATAAACATGTCCCAGTACAGGCTTACTATACAGCTTCTATGCATGAACTTACACAATTCGTCTGGCTCGTAAGAAAGACACAAAAGTAATAGTGACAATAATGAATATCCTTTGAATCCTTTACGTGGCCTRCTTATTTTATAATGTTCTCATGTTTCCTTGTTTCCTCTATACACTTACTGGAGGCAATCTGGAACTGTCCTGCACCACAGTGGAAGGATGACATATCACATATGTATTTTATCAGTGCAAAGATATTTAAACCAGACATAAAACTCAGTTACCTGAAGCTACATTTGGCTCTGATAAAACTTCAGCATCTTCTGTTGTAACATCCAGTTTCTGGGTCTTGTTTTTTCCCAAATGTGTTGCTAGTCCTGTCTCTGCTTGTTTTTTCCCTGCTATGGGAGCGCTAAGGTTCCTGGAAACTTTGGATTTTATCTCAGCCTCTGTACCTTCAATTCGTTTTCTTCTTTTTGATTTGCGGTCTTCAGTTTCTTTCCTTTTCCTTTTAGTTTCTTTCCAATTGTCAGAATGTTTTCTATTTACCTCAGACTTTGCAGTGCTATTTCTGTTTTCTAAGAGAAAACATATTACATCTCTTTAAAATTTCAAACAAATACACAGCTGTAATAGACATAGCTTAAGCCACATTTGAAAGAATTTGGTCAAAATGACCTAAAATATAAGGAGCAGTTTATTTCCAACAACAATATTCCTTCATTGAACAATTTCTGGAAGTTTCAAGTTGTCTTCTTATGCCACTGTTTGTTTTTGTGGGAGGTGGGATTTACTATGTAAATTACTAACCTTGTATACTGTTTTCAAAAAGCAATCGTTCTGTTTGCTTTTTTAGAAGCTTGTAAAAGTATTTTCTTACAGGAAACTGGGAGTTGAAGAACATGATCTCATCCAGTAAGTCCTTTCTGACTATTTCAGGAAAAACTGTTCGCTGGCCAGAGAACTGTAATATAGAATAAGAAGTCATTCAAAAATATTATACAGAACAGCAATGACAGTTTTTCATAATTTAAGACAACATTGGTAGGTGTCTTCTTAAGCCCAGTGATTAACAGAAAGCCCTGAAAAATCATCTAGTGTTATGATACAGAAGGGGCAAATCACAAAAAAAAATCCATAGCTGACATTTAATCAAGCTACAGGATTTTTATTTTATTTTTTTTAAACAATAGAGTCCTAACAGGTAACAAAAATTCTCAGTTTACTCTTCATTGTTATGGTAACAAAAAACACTTTTAAAGTACTAACCACAGGTGCAGAATGATTTCCAGTTAGTTTTGAATTCACAGTGGAAAATTCACCAAGTGAGATAGTGATATTTGTGACATTAGTGACTTCAGTATTCAGTTTCCTTAGCTTAGTTAATATAGGACATGATGGTGATTTCAGTTTCCACAGTGGATAACCTACCAAAAAAAAGAAAAAAAAAATTAAACCCTTTAACAAAACAGATGCAGCCACTGACAAGATATCCCACACTAAGAGGGAGTAAATACCCTTTCATTTACAGCTTGATCATGTCAAAGCCAAGCTTATTTGATTTACACTACACTGACTTTGTATTTTTACTAATTCAACCTCCCACAAGCAAAACAAATTTGCACACTTGTATATACAACATTTCTCCAGTAAATTGCTCCTGGGCTCTGCTCACTTTAAATAATAACCTGTGGCCTCACCGGTTCTCTGTAGGGCAGCTGTTCTCCCCAGGATTGTTTGTTGGTTGGTTTGTAATTATAAACTCAGTTAAGTTCTACTCTACCTTCTGCCATGCCCTTTAGTAAGAGCATTGTAGCACGCTCCCTCACTTAGCGGGGGAAAAGAACTGGGCTGCTCTTTTGAGAAGCATTTTGCCTTGTTAGAAGGAAACTGTTTCTGTCCCAATCAGTCCAACATGACTTTTATTCTCCAAATTAGAATTTGAAAGACTGATTTATTGATTACACATTAAGAACATTGTATCCGTACCCATAAATGTATATATTACTCTAGCATCAAACTAACATGAAAATTGCGTATATAAAAATTGGAAGCTTGTAAGTATTCCTTTCTTCCTGCAATACAAGAACAGCCAATTATTCCAGTCATAATAAGTTCTGTTTTCCAACTCTTTTCTTTTCTGTACAGATCTCCCAAAGATTTACTTGAAACTATTATATAGATTTATCAATGAGTGAACAAAAGCTTACACTCATCTTTCTGCTGTACATGGACAACTGTCTTAAAACAGGCACTTGCAACAGAGTATGCTTCCATTACTGCTGCTTTCTTCGCAATCTGTCTTTTCAGTGACTCTGGCAAACCACTCATCAAGAATTCACGTTTTGCTCTGAACTGATCACCATCTTGAGAATTTTCAGATGCATCTTGGCTTTAATGAAAACAGAAGTTTAAGAAAAAAATAATTACAACTACCAGATACATAGGGCTACAACAGAATTTAATAAAATTCACTTTACACGTTAAATAAGAAATAGTCTGGGAAAAAGTTAAAGTAAGCTTGAAATATATTTTAATTCTTAAGCAACTGTGATTTTGACCACTGACCTGCTTTCATCAAAGATCACAATTGGTTCATCTGCAGACTTTTGAACATTTTTGCCTAGGAATGAAGGTGGACAGCCCAGTTTTCCTTTAAAAAAGGAAAAGGAGGAGGGGAGAGGATTATGATTGGATTAGCACTGATATACAGCTCAACTTTCTTCTCTCATCATGTCTAGATTCTAACTTTGCTTCCCTCCTCACTATCTATACTTTCCATCTAATAACATTCCTAACAAGTTTCCTTTTCTTAAGGGAAAGCTGAGTATTTTAATCTCTGTAAAGGCACTGCATTAAGGAGACTTTCAGATTAAAAAAAATTTTCATGTAAAACCACACTATCCAGACCAATTAATATGGTTGTATTTCTAGTTATTTCATAACTATAGACATAACATTAAAAAACATAACATTAAAACATAACACTAGACATAACATTAAAAAAAATGCTTAAGTTACCATACTGTGCTTTGTAACTGCCAATAGTAGAAGACTACATCTTACTCGATTTTCAAACAAATAGTTTTCCCCAGTTGATTGGGGTGCGGAGGGAGAAGGAAGGGGGTGCAGTCAAAGAAACATGTAAAAAAATCTCTACATTATAATTCATGTCACAAAAAGGAAGGCTATACATATGAATATTAGATTTATCAAAACAAAAGATGAATGTACTATAAAGGCTATTTTATAAAATAAAGTACTTAATAACCATAATAAAAATTAAACATGTTTAGTAAAAACCCAATTACCATTTGAGTTCTTGGTAACCTTCACATTTCTAGACTTTTTCCCTAGAACATCATTGAGGCTCCGAAGTTTTGTTTGTTTTTGCTTCACATTCTGTGTTGTAGTAGTGACATTACTCAGGCTTGAATCTAAAATTATCACTGATTCCTAAAGGGAAAGCAAACAAAATAAGAAAGGACGTGCAATCTTTTCTCCTTTGTTAAGACCACCAACTAATGACAGGTACTTAGAAAACTGAAGACACTGCTACAGAGCTTGGAAATTAGTGAACATAATTTGAAAGTTATAAAATACTTTCATTAGTGTTGCCTACACAGAAATAGTATACAGAATTAATTTCTCCCAAGCCCAGTGTCCTCTTCGAACTACTAGGGACAACATATAAAGGCAGGCCAAAATTACTCATCTAAATTTAGATGTCTAAAACATATAGATCTGAGACAGATGCCTTGTTCTCTATAAGGTAGAGAAACAGTCACTTTTAGAGCATGACTACCTGGTCGCTACCTGGATTTTACAGATCTGCAATAGGATGATCTTTGCAGTCCAAGTCTGGCAGTTTTGCATTACTATTTGATATTTAGCATACCATTTTATCACTATGCACCTTATTTGATTCCTTAAGAGAAATGTTTGCAGGATAAGAAACATTTTTTTCTGCTTAAATAAGCCACAAAACTTGGAAAAAAATTTTTTTTTTCAAAGTATACAGGCTTACTTCATTTTCTTGCAGTTTTTTCTTTTCAGCAAGAGCTTGCTGTCGTGATGAGCGCCTCACAGGAGTTGATAAGTCTTCGTTAACCCTTGTTCTATTATGGCGTATAGCCTTTGCTTTTTCAACCAGCTGTTTTGCTTTGGATATATTTTTAGAAGTAGAACTCATCTATTAACAAAGTACAAAATAACTAAGATATCTAGCAATTTATAGCCATATATTCTCTAAGTACTTCACATATTAATATCATCCTTCACACTCATAAAAGCATATGATTTGAAGTTTATATCAAAAACAAAAAGTGAAAGACTGGAAAGAGGAGCAAACTGTGACAAGCTAAACATCCAGTTACAAATAATACAATACTTTTCAAAAGGGATTGAGAGCCCCACAAGGGGATCCTCCAGTTAACTTTATTACACAATACTAAATATTAATATAACTATACATATACAGTAAATGACACAGAATACTGGAACGCTTAAAGTGTTACATAAATTACCTTTATATTTTTGGAGGTAAACTCTTCATTTTTCATTGCTTCAGCTTTATTTGATTTTTTAGTTGCATTGATCCGTGTAAACCTCATTCTAATTAAGGAAAAGTGTTATGAAATTATTTTTAATAAAAGAAAATGTTACTCTAAATTTCATATTCTAAAGCCTTTAAAAATACAGTGTTGCAGAGAGAAACAAACCCCCTCACAGGTGTATTGTTTTTGTCTTTCAACATAAGCACAATTCTAGAGTCAACTCTGGTTCCACCATATTATTATCCAACATGGTCAATACTCATGCAACATTGGTATGCGTTACAATTAATTTATTATTACGTCTTACTCTTAAAATATCTGCAAGAAAAAGCGCAAAAAGACAGAATATATTCTAAAATGTTTACCTTATTGGGCTGTTTGCCTCAAAGGGTATTGTAATCACCTCAGCCTTATACACATTACTTTTCCTCAAGGGTTTCTTGCTTGCTTTTGGTGTGGAAGTCTGTAAAGGACTATTGCTTAATTCATTTTCACAAAAAGTATTTTTAATTCTGCTTTTTTTAGGTGTAACCTTTTTGGGTGTTTCAATTTTCTTCTGCCTTAAACTCCTCCTTAACTCATTCACTTTTGGACTTGATGAAATTCTTACATCGAAGGCATTGTCCTTAGTATGAACATTAGCTCCTGAATATTCATCTTTGTTATAATCGCTACTATTTGAGACACTCATTTCCTTATTTTCCAAGGCCTTCTTTCTTCTCTTTCCATTTTTCTGAAACTTATTAGGTCTTTTTTTTTTAGTTCTACTGTTTTCAGGGCTATAATGTGCATGTTTGTCCACATAATCTTCTGGTATTTCACTTTCTAATCTCTTATTTGAAGCAATGTCACCTCCTTCTGTTCCTTCTTTTTCTTTTGAAGACTTTGTAATGACTTGTTTTAATTTTCCAGGTGCCTTTTTAACTCCACTTTTTATTACATCCGATGTTGGTTGTCTAAAGGCTTTCATAAACTGATGCCTTTCTTCCAGGGAACATTTTGACTTTAAAGATTCTGATCCTGCAGTCTCTAATACAGCCAACTCCAGTTCCTCTTCCTCAATAACAACATTAGATTTTCTTTTCTGAGTAATCTGTTCAGTTTGTTCACTCTCCAAGAGGAGTGGACTACTTTCTTTTTCCCCTGCACATCCTTTTTGCTTCAAAAAAATGGAAGCTAGTTTCCTGGAAGCTTTGGGGGGAACGGAATGAATTTGTGCAAGGACAGTTACTGTTTTAAGTGGTAGCTGTTGAGATTCCTCAGACTTTTCGGGATCACTAATGCTATCACTTTTAACAGTTTCATTTGCTGTGACAGAATTGTCCAGTGTTAGCTTTGTGCCATCTTCAACATGATCTACATTATCTTCTCCTTGACTCTTCAAGAAGTCCTCAAATGACACAGTTATTATACTATCATTTACCTGTGATGGCTTATCATCTATCTGAACTTCAAAACTTGAGTCACTAATAGTAACCTCACACTCTATATTAGGAGATACCATTTTTTTCTTATCGTCAGGTTCCTTTTTAGAATTTTCGTTCAGCTGGTTTTCAGATGAAAACCTTTCAGACAAGCACATATTTACTTTGTGCTTCCTTTTCCTTGATTTTCTTATACTATTTTTCATTCTGTTTATTTCAGAGCCAACTTTCTTAGCATTTTTTCTGTAGGCGACATTGTTTGAGATGTTCTCACTTTGCAGATTATCTTCTGCTAATTCTACACAGTTTTGGTCAACTAAAGCATGGGTGGCAGTAAAAGCATTAGCATCTTGTTTTGGTCCTGTTGTTTCTCTGCTGCTGTCATCGCTATTAATTTCTATTACACGTTCATGCTCAGATTCTTTCATCCCTCCTAGTTTATTATTTAAATTAACTCTCTTCCCTTTCCTCTTCAGCTTTGAAGGTGGTTTCAAAGGTGAGTTACAATCTCTGTCATCAGCATCCGACTGTATTTTATTTTCTCCAGCTACGACTGGTGATGTAGCTTTCTCAGTTATAGATGCCTTTTTAAAATAATCCAGTATATTGTTGGGTTTTGGTGGTGACAACACTTTATCCACTGGTTTTGCTAGTGGTGAAAAGTATCTTGTGATTGTTTTTACAGAAGCATCTTCTTCTCGTCGTTTCTTGCATGGCTAGAAAGAAGTTCAGCGTTAATATTAGTTTTTTAAAAAAACCTAAAATGACAGATAATATAGAAATATAAAGCAGGACAGTATCTGAGGCATATATTCAGGACGGTACTTTTCTGGAAGATAAAAATCTTGTGTCAAAGCACTAAGAACGTGCACATGTCAGTTTTATCTCAGTTTTTTTCAGGAGGCATCTAAAACTTGAAATAAAGATTTTGCCATTGGAAAAAAAATTAACCCCCCATTCTGAACCTTACTCTACACATTCGAGACCCCCAACACTGACAGTGAGCACAGGGTCTTCAGGGCAGCTCTGCAAAGATCTGCCGCTTCTTCACTCGAGTTGGGGAGCTCTGCCTTCGAGCCACGTTCCACCTATTAGTTACCTTGCGATGCTGGCCAGAGCGTATGCTTGCAGAGCATTTAGCCAAAGAATCACAGAACTGATGAAGGATGTATGGTTCTACCCGTAACGAAAACATCTACCTCTCCGAAGAAGAAACCACCCCTTTCAAACTACTTCAAGAAACGGAACACACTAAACAGCGTCATGTTTCTGAGAAAGAAGACTAAGAATTTTATGATTTCCTTGTTCGTTTTAATAAACTTCAGAAATCAGCTAAACTGTTCTGAAACCGCACCAGCAGCGTGTCAGCAGCGCAGCCCCACGCGCCGCTCGCCCGCGTGGGAGCGACGCGCGAGACACCGCCTTTGTGCGCAGCCCGGCGCAGCTCGCTGAAGAGCGAGCAAGTTTTTACCATTTCCGTAAAACCTCCCGAAACAGCTGAGTCCACGCCGGCCCCTCAGCTCCGCCGGAGCGGAGCCGCCTTGTCCCCGGCGCCGCC
>NW_020448974.1:3435284-3483937 GCF_003343035.1 Apteryx rowi
GGTAGATCCGGCAGGTCCTGGTGGGGGCGGCGGGCGCTGAGCTGCTGGGCTAGCGCAGCCCTGTCCGGAAAACGCCGGTGCTGCGGGTGCCAGGGAGGGCGGAAGGTTTTGGGAACGGGCTGATGGAGACGGTGTCGGGGGGAGGAGAAGCGGGTGCGAGTCAAAGGAGCCTGTTCTCGAGCTGCACCTGGTTTTCTGAGGTGATGGGAAAGTTTTCTAGGCAAGAACAAATCTCTAAAGCAGGTGGGGTGCTAAGCCTTATTTTAAAGAGAGCGGCCTGCACGTCTCCCTGCCCCCACCTTTAAACAGAAACACCCGCGCAGGCAAGTGGGCTTTGGTTGAGTGCTGCGCTGAGCCCCCTTGTCCTCATGCAGAGAACTGCGGGTCGYGGCCTCCCCGTGCCGTGCACAGGTATCGCTCACGCTCCAGCTTAGCTGGTTTTTCTGTGGCCCTGCACTAAAGGCAGAGCGGGGTTTTTCACTGGGGCTAATAACCCGCCCGCTCTGCAGGGAAGATGCAAGATAAGCTATGCAGATGTGGGGAGGGAGGCTGCGGAGAGCCGCTGAAAGACTGGCTGCTCTTCTAAGACGCCCTCTAAGCATCAGTTGTAGCTGCCTGCAGTCCGACCTTGCCATCCCAGCGTTGCCTGATGAAATGTACTGAGAGCGAGTCGGTTTGCCTCACTGCAGCGGCCGTGACTGCTTAGTTGACTCACTTTTCTTTCCCTTTCCTCTCTGAGGGAATTTCTCTGCCTGAGTGCATTTATTTCTGTTCTCCGTCTTTCCAACTCTGGGGCCGCTCACCTTTTTGTCCACAAAGAAGCTGCAGTGCAACAGGCACCCAAAGAATCAAAATGTCCAGAAATGCCAAGTGTCTTAGACCGGAGTTCAGGTAGCAGAAGCTTTATTGTTTGGAGACTGGTGGCCGAATGTGATAGGAAAGTTCTTTAGGTCCCTATGTCATATCCTTTTCTTTTGGACCAATGAGATATGATTTTTGAAAGCCTTTGTGCGGCTCTATATGTTTAAGGACTTGTATTTCCTTTACGCAGTGCTGGTTGCGTAGCTGGTGGTAACTCTGAGGTCGACTTGCTGAGTTTGTATCTGCATGTAATGGAGGTATTGGGGCTTTGAGAAGTGACTGTTCTCTCTGTCTTCCTCCACCCCACCCCTATACAAAGCTAAACACTTCCTTTTTTCTGAAGCATTGAAATAACAAGAGAAGGGAAATGAAGCTATGTGGCAGCTGCAGAGGTTCATGAATATTACTTGAAGAGGAAATTTATTTTACCTAACCAGAGAACTTCCGGTGATGGTTGTCCGTACATCTAAAGATCTAGAAATTACGTGTAAGGCAGCATGCATGTTGCAGCATTTCCTTGTGTGCAGAACTTAGAAAAGTTGTTCACAGGGAGATGTTTACTTTTGACTTTTGGATCATTAGTTCAGGGTGTTCAAATGCATTTTGTTTCCTAAAAATCAGATTCAGCAAGTTTGCAAACATTTTAATAAACACTTGCAGAACCTTCTGTGATCTCATTCTTCCAGCATCAAAACAGATCTGCTGTTCACCCTGTCCTGTAACCATGGAGCACAGACCCAGACAAAGGAATTCACAGGTGGCTATTTGGAAAAGATTAAAAAGAAAGCAGCTGTAGTAGGATTTTAAAAAATCAAGTGTGGTGATATGCTCTGGAAAAGTGCTTCTATATAGATAGAAGACTGATACTTTTTCTTTCCAATGGGGATTACCTGGATATGATGGCAGAGTAGTTTCTGAATAGGATTACAGCAGTTGTGAAGGTGGCGGGGGAAAGACCAAGAGAATGTTCAGATTCTTCTGAGAAGAAAAAATCTTTGATTGAAGTACAAATAACCCAGTTTGTATTTAGCTCTAGCCTTAGACATTATCTTGATTTGCTTAGCCAGTATGCCTTTCCCCTTGTCCAGGCTAGTTTCTTTGCCTCCTTCCCTGCTGCACATATACTAAAATGACTACATTAATTTGCTAACTGCCTGTGGTCTTTTTTTTTTTTTTTTTTTTTTTTTTTTTTTTTTTTTTTTTTTTTTTTTTTTTTTTTTTTTTTAAAGCTGGCTTCACACACAGTTTTTCACCGGCAGATGCAGATAAGGTGGTTCAGAAAATTAAAAGATATGCATGATCTTTGATTTTTATCCTGAGTCCTTCTTTCTTGTTACCTCAATTTAGATTAGAGAGAGTGCAACATTGACCAGAGATGTACTTGAGCAACATTTTAATGATTTAAAAGGGACCCTAAAGAAGCTGTTGGATGAGCGACTGATGTCACTGCTGCAGGAGGTAGATACTATAGAACAAGAGAGCATCAAACCATTGGATGAATGCCAGAAACTAATAGAGCATGGAGTCAGTACAGCTGATGACCTGCTCYGCGAAGGTAAGGCAGGACCTGGAATTAAGTCTTAGCTTTACCTTCTGGTATGTCTTCTCTTGAAGACTGGAATCTTCCTGTTATGATCTGTATATTTGGCTCATTTGGGGCCATATCAACTGTTAGGAAGAGATTACAGGTGGGTACATGTAGGAAAAAGACAATCAATATTATCTCCTACAAACACGTATTTTAATGTTTCACTGCAAACCTAGGGTTAATTGTAGCTTTGTTAGCATAGCTACTCTTAAAGACGGAGAGCATCTACTTTCAGAAGTGTATCTTACTGCAGAGTTGTCCTACACCCCAGGACACTAGAAAGAGGCTGCTTTTATGTCAGGCTGCTTTAAAATAAAATGTAAATGGGGTACCATAATAGTAAGACCAACAAAGATTTTTTTTGTTAAGTTAGCAACTGAGTGCAGCAGAATTACAGTGGTGAATAAATCTTATGTCAGTCCTCTGCAAGGATGAACTTCATCTGCTGTGGACCAATAGTTCTCATTACCACGATAAAATTAGTTAAAATTTGAATTTATTTAATCTTGGAAAGTGAGTTACTGCTCAAACTGAGTGAGTGAATGTTTGTTCTAACATTTGTGACTGGAAGGAAGTTATTTATAGCTTATGGAATAGCAACTGAAGTAAAAGAATTATTTTTTCTGTTAAGTGGAGAACATGAGAAATATGTGTGCCTCTGTATGGAATAAGGTTCCTCCAAAAGATTTGAGGATGAGGCAGATAAAAATAGACATGTGAAAGATTACTCTAAAGGGCAGAATGTGCCCTACTGCTGCTAATACCTAGCCAGAAAGGAATGTCACTCTTGACTGTTTCCCCACATTGGAGAACCTACTGGGAGCATGTCTGAGCCATGAGTATGTTGGCAGTTTCCTTGCATTGTTCTCATGTCTCAACTTTAACTTTCTTTCAACACGATCTCAGTTTGGTGAGCTAAAGTGCATTGAGTCGTCTCCCATGAGTAGGAAATCTACCAGCTTGCGCTCAGATGTGAGCTTAACGCTTAAAGAACACGCTGGCTTGGAAGCGACAATATTTAAGAATTAAACTGTTGGTTTCTTGCTAATACTGCAGCCTCTGAGACAGCTGGTAGTAACCTTGCATCCATTTTACATACAGGGTTACTGAATCACAAGGTGGTGACAAAGATTGCTTACGTTTTATACAAGTTTCTGTTAGCTCTTGTGAGACGCTGGCCAGCTGTGCCCTTCCTATCCCATGGGTCACAGTTCTCTCTGTAGCAATACAAGCGTTGCTAAGTCATGTCGTTAAAGTGAGCGGAGAGATTACATCTGAGTCAGAAAGGAGTTAAGCCTCCGTGCTTATTAACTCTCTTGCTGCCAATTATGACGTATGTTTTTCATTAGAGATTTGTAATCCTCCATTTGAAAATGCACTGAGCTTGCTTATGTTGTAAATTACCATCAAGTCATTAGATAGGAGATGGAGCATACATCTCTGTCAGCTGAAGTGTGAGCCGCTACTTTATATGGAAAGCTTATGAAAAGATTTCTGTTTATCTCCACACTTTAATGTACAGGTTATTTCATACATTATGACAATAGTGATTATCTAGATTGTAGTAAGCAGAACAGTGGTGGAAGTTATTTTTTGTTTTTTAAGTTTCAGCTTTTTGATATTTTATTCAGTGAAGGTGCTTTGCTTTTTTTTCCTTCCTTTAAAGCAGATGGAGGAAAGGATTAAGAATCCTGATTCCTGGCATCTGCCCCCAGTTCTGCTACTGTTTGATACCTGAGGCAAATTATTACATCTGTTATGGGTGTGTCTACAGAAAGCTTTGAGAGCTTCAAAAGTTGCTAGATAGGCTTTATATTATTAACTATAATTTTGTTCTCTAGCGAAGAGGTCTAGCAAAAGTGCTGAGAATGCTGCGTGTTTAATTGGTTGTTCGTGTCAGAACTGGTTATTCTTTGAAGTGAAGAATGCCTGTCTTGGACATTTTCTCATTGGGAATATTTTTACCATTTGATTCCAGGAGAGAGTGCAGTCCATGGAGACGTGGGACAAGAGAATGAGAAACTATGCAGCTTTACAAAAAAAGCTTTACATATTCAGCTAGATAGGTAAGATATTGACGCACTGAAGTGATCGGGGGCAGCAGCACATGTGCTGTTCCTTTATAGAAGATCTTTTTCCCTTTGAAATTAAAGCCCTCCACTGCTTTGCCATATAAGTTTCATTTGAGGTGTTGCTGTCCTGTTTATTTCATAGACTTTCACTGAGTTAGCAGTCACAGATAGAGTAGTCTTCAGCCGGCATATATTCTGTAGAAATATAGGCTGTTTATTTGTGAATGATGAAACCACTCCCTATGGATCAGCCTGTATTTCAGAGTATTTCCAGAGAAACAGACAGTCTGGTTAGGACTGAAACACTGGATGTTTTCTGAGTCTTTTAAGTTTGAAATGCACATGCCAATTTCCACGGCTGTTCTTTCCTCACAAAGTCTATATAGATTCAATTGTAGGGATGACGCATGAATTTGTGGAAGCTGTCTCCATTCATTGTGGCAAACTTTCCTTTCTCAGCTTACCAGAAGTGCCCTCCTTGGTCGATGTGCCTTGTTTATCTGCCCAGTTGGATGACTGCCTTCTTACTATATTGAAAAATCAAATATTCAGACATGGGACTGTAGCGTCTCACCCACCTGTACAGTTAGAGGAATTCATTGAGAAGCCTGGAGGTATATTAGTCCGATGGTGTAAGGTAGGTAGAATATCGTGGGAGAAAATAATTCAAACTTGTCTTTTCTTGAAAGAAACAGAAAATGCCACTTTCTTTCTAAATTTTCTACTGCTTTCAAAGGAATAGTCCACTCCTGTGTGTAGTGAGAAGCTATTGGACAAGCAAGGAATGCTGCCTTCAGATACTATAGCCACTAAACAAATAAATAATAGAGTATTATATCTGTGGTCCATGACTGCTGTTTGTACAATGGCATCAAGAAATCCTGGTGTCTCTTTCTGATGGACGTGATTCACACGTAGCCATTCGTGCTGTGGAACTATGTAGTTCATCTGTGTGGCAACAATAGCTGGATGCTCTCATTGAGACTGAACCTCATTGCTGGTGTGAGGTTTTTGTCCCCCCTTTGAAGACACTTTAGAAGAGCTGGTATTTTCATTCAGAGGAGGCTGAACCAGTTTTGTTATGATCTTGTATCTAAACATGTTTGCGTTCTTAGGGAGATGCAGCGGATGCGAAGAGAAAATATTCTAATATTGGCATTAGATACTCAAGTAATCTTTCTCTTCGATATTCAAGAAATATTTTTATTGAATAAATCACTGCTGTGTTCTGATGTGGTTTAGTCATTGTTGGACAGTTCTGTATTACTTGGCAGCGTGAAACCAACTTTTGTTGTTCTAGCAACAGCCAGCCATTGGTCACCTTACCTTGCAAAGGATGTGGATTCAAATTCTAAAACCATAGGCACAAGAGTGGCATCTAATCTGACTGCCTGTGCTACCAAGGATTTTCCTGAGTTTGATCATGTTTGAATGATAGTAGAGCCTTCCCCCCCCCAAAAAAAGAACCCCCCCCCAACCCTATGTCTTTTGACTTAGAGAATGAGAAATCATCCTCTAGAACAATTTAAGAAGGATAATAGCAAACTCCCTTTGATGTTAAAAATCAGCACTGAATTGCTTTTCCAAATTTGTCTTAGCTTTTGGCTGCTGGATCATGTTACATCTTTGTTTGCTAGATTGAAAAGCCTTTTGTTAAATGTCTCTTCTCCTACAGATACTGTTAAACTGTGGTCAAATCATTCTTATACTTCCTTTTGTATTAGTTGGTTCAAACTCTGATTTTATTTTCTGGAATGTGTTTTCTGTCCTTAAATACTTTGTGACTCTGATTCGCCTTTGATGACAGCCTGCAATACTATCCTAACATGTCCTGTTTCAGAGGTGGAAGGGGGAAAAAAAGAGCAGGGTCCCTCATTAATGTAATAAATGTTTCTCTAGGTGGATGATGACTTTATCCCACAAGATTACAGACTGCAATATCGTAAGAGCACTGCCAATCACTTTGAGGACGTATATGTCGGCTCAGAGACGGAGTTCATAGTACTGCATATTGATCCTAATGTTGATTACCAGTTCAGAGTCTGTGCCCGAGGAGATGGGCGGCAAGAGTGGAGTCCATGGAGTGTTCCTCAGATCGGCCATACCACACTAGTTCCCCATGGTACTGTTTCACTGCTATTTATCTTCATCTTAGGTCCATGTCATCTGTGCAGGACTCCTGAGGGTTTATAGTTGAATGATTTATGGAGCTTGTTTTTGTCTGATGGTGGGGTTTCCTGACCTGCAATGTATGCGTGTAATGCATGATGCATTATCTAGTCTTCCGTACTAGAGTTTATTCTTTGCTTAATTTGGATTTCAGCTTTGTGGTATGAGTGATGGTTAGTGAGCATTTCCATCAGATAGCTCCATGTCTGGGCTTGGAAAGTGTCGGTGTGAAACTTTATTGTTCACCATTTTTATGATTCATATTTTATGAAATAAATGTCGGCTGTGTTCAGACTTATTACTGAGGTGGGGGAAGCTCTTTTTCTCTGCAGCTCATTTGAGCACTGAGTGCGAAGAGATGCAGAGAATCTGAGCTATTTCAGCTTTTGTCTGGTTCCTGCGTTAGCTTGAGGACTTTGTCCTCCTTTAGGTAGGAGGGTGTTGCCTTCTTCTGAGAAATGAGCTCAATAGTAAGAGATTGATGAAAAAGCAGGCAGACTTAGCCAGTGCTTACAGGCCAGAAATGATTTTTTTTTTTTCCCCCCTTGTCTCCCACCCCTACTCCAGCATTCACATAACAAGTTTATAATCCATCTGTAAAACTAGTTCTTATTTTGGCTGGAGACAGAAAACTTCAGTTTTATCTTCAGTTTCAAGTTTTTAAAGGCAGTGGGTCACAAAGGTTTTCCTTTGCCTACAAAGTGACTTCACAGGGATCGCAGCAAAGAGTGAACTTCTGGTGAACCCTACAAGCCGGGAAATATTTTTTGTAATTGTAAATGATTTGAAAAAGAAATCTCTCCATCAGAGGAAGAGGAAGACAGCCCCTGTTCTTTACATAACTTAAGCTTCATAAGAGGTAAACCTCTTATGTGGACCTTGCAGCAGACTATTTTTTGCACAGACAGTATCTAGTCTAGTTGATGTTCATCCTTTTTATTTTTCTTTGAAGAATGGACAACTGGTTTGGAGGGCTACAGTTTGAGCAGTCGAAGAAACATAGCGCTTCGAAATGATTCTCAGTCATGCGGCGTGCTCTACTCCAAAGCTCCTACTTACTTCTGTGGGCAGACATTAACATTCAGGCAAGTACTTTCTGGATTGCTCATCTGGTGCATCTGCTGCGAACTAAGCTTCCTTCTCTAGTCTGTTATCTTTGAATTGTATGCAAACATTAATCTTGATGTGTGTTTTACATCAGCACAGCCCCAGTCAAGGTAGCATGTCTGTGTGAAGTCTGAACTTTTCTATCATCTTTACTTCTACTTCCTCATTCTTTAGGACAACATCTGATGTTTTTGTAGGATCTACACCTGTCTGGAACAGAAGCTAGAGAGAACTCCTGAGGGATGGCAAAAAATAGGCCATGCTGAGCATATCAGTAAAGAATTCAGTTTCCTCTTAGTTTTTGTGGCAGCTGTTGCTGGCTAATCAGAAGTCAGGGGAGGTTCTCCATTGATTCTGTTCAGCTTTGGGTAAGCTGCCCTGTCACCAGGTTCTTTCCTTCCCTGACTATCCACCTGCTTTGCATCCTTGGAGACATGTTTTGTTGGCACAGATAAGGATGACAGTCTGGCACTGGTGTCGCTAACCTCTGAGATAATTGGCGTGCTGATCACGCTGCTGTTTGCAGCTGGCATTAGAAACTCTTGAGGGGAGAAGGTATCTTGTGAAATGCAAGCTTTTAATTTGACACAAAATGAGATTAAAAGCCTTGGCATCTTTGCTGCTCCCTGAGATGCTGCAGCTTAACTGGGTAAGAGGAACTTCCTTGTGGATATGTCAGTTGTAATTACAGACCTCAAAGACTTTGAAGCTCTGTTCCATCTTTCTCTGGTTAAATAAAACTGTTCTTGCTGTACAGTAGGCAATCCTCAAAGGCAACTTAAGAGGCTTGTTTATGGTATTTTCATAATTTATTCCATAGTGTTTCATTTCTGCCTTCCTGATAATGAATTATCTTGACTTTAGATGGTTGTAATATAAGGATGTATTCAGCTGCCTTGTCTGAGATGGGATAAAAGGATTCAAAGCTTCTATTTGAAATCTGTTGTTAGATTTAATATCTCTTGGCTCAGAAGTGCCTGTGCAATTAAAGGCAGAACTTTGAGGTTTCCCTTGGTTCTGTTTCATGCCAATGTCTTTTATTTTCTTTTATTAGTAACACATGAAAATCTTCTGCTTTACAGTTTGGTAATGTGGACTCCTCTCCAAGAGGAGATTGTTTCAGCATGGCAGAGCTCTAACAAGCATACGTCTGCAAGAGATGTAATGAGATGAATTTTAAGATTGAAGACAACCTCAAAAATAGGTTGTGTTCCTCTTCCCAGGCCTGAGAGTAGCTTTCTGTTTCAAAGCGTGTGCGAGACTTCGCTGAACAGTGAGATGTGGTATTTGGTGTTTGGCTTTTTCCATCTGTTGAAACTGAAGTATGTTCACAAGGGGATAAGTGGCCTGTGGAGCGAATGTGAGCAAGGTTCATGTTACAGATGTTTGTGAAGCAGCTTTGTAATCTTCTTGTGCATTCAGGACACCGGCATGCCTGGTCACTGAAAAGTGAAGCTGTGATAAAGGCAATGCTTTGTATCTGCTTTTTAAAGGTAGACTGCTTCAGATATCCTCTGAGGCAAGGCACTTGGGCACGTTGGAGAATAACATCGTTACTCTAGGTCAAGACTTGTTCTATTTCCTTGCAGCCTCCAGGGAGCTGCATTTAGGAGAGGGAATATTTCTGCGCGGTGACCAGCTCCACGGCTGTCTCTAAAGTTTCTGCTTGCAGCAGGGAGCCGCAGTCAGTCTGGCCAGGCTAGTGATTTGAGATCGTCCAGCAGACGCTACGCAGAGATCGCACGGACTTTGTGCCCTTGCCCCAACTCTACTGACAGCTATTCAGAAATGAAGTGTATGTGATTGCCCATAGATTTACTTCTCTGTGCTCTAAGACAAATGGAAACTGGTGGCGGGTGAACTGGTTCAGGGTCCATATACTGCAGTGACGGGGCACAAGGTTTTGCTCTGCAGCACTGGAAGTAGTGAGAAGGGAGTGAACTGTGTTCTCTTAAGTATTGTTCCTACCACGTATTCTGTAGGCTTTTAAAAAATAGCCCCAGGGATCATAGGGGCTGGAAAATAAAGTTGTTAACGTGGTAGCAAGTATCAGTCTAGTAAAGCAAAGCTTAGGAAACTTTACAGTGATGCTCTGTACTGTTCCCTCATCTTGGGCTCTTTGCCTTGGGCTGGTTATTAATTGCTGAAAAAACAAAATCTAGTAAGGAAAGGAATGGTGACCTAAGCCAGATCCTGGCCCTCTTCCCCATGCATGCAGGAAGAGGGAAGCCACAGGAGAATTACAGGTTGGCCATTGTCTTGGGCACTTACTTTGAGTGTCTTCCTTATGGCATAAGGAAGTTTTGGCTTTTCCCACTTCCTGTGTATTCGTGTACAGCCCAAACTGCTCTCTGCGAAGTAAAGCAGTGTAGAGAGGGAGAGCGGGTAACCCTGCCACTGGAAAGCCTGGGTATGATGGATACAGAAGTGCATGGTGCAGAATGTGGCTACAGCCTGGATTCAGTGTTGCTACCACAGAGAGCTGAACCTAATAAATTTAGGGGGTGTTGGACTGACTCCTGCGTAAACACTTCCCCTCTGGGTGTGCTGTTGCTCCTACCTCAGAGGTTTTTCTGTCCTGTTGCTCGTGTGATAGTTGTTTCTTCAAACTGCTGCTGGTCCAGGTTACTTTGACAGTGTTCTGCAAAAATAGGGTCTATATAAATGAGCAAGTAAGCATGGGTACAAATCAAAATGATAAAATTCCTACACTTCGATGGATTTTCAATTATGTATTCTTTTGTCATTCTTGTGTCTGTACAAGCATTTATTTCCAATCTAAAACTGATGAAAGGCTCCCTTAACTGGGGATGGAATTAATTAGTTACCTTATGTACAAAGGCTTTACCTCTCAACTTTACAGATAATAGCTGTTTGTAAGACTTTACTAGTGACTGAGTTTAAAAACTAGAATATAGTACCAAAATGAATTGTAAATCTCGTTTAAAGTTGTTTTGGGAAAACCTTGTGGATCGCTTCCACATTAAAAGCTTGTTGGATGTTTTAACTTTTTCTTGTTTTTTTTTTTGCTTTGCTTTACAACACAAGGCTCTTGCTATCTTAATGATGTTTCCCGGGGGACTGAAAAACGTAATGGAGCGCAAAAGTAAAACATGGTTCCAGTTTGATCTTCCCTGTTTGTTTTGAAAGAATTTACCCATTGTGTGCCAGTCTGCTGCTCAATTTAATTTCCAGTTCTTAAAGCTTTTGCTTAAGTTTTCCTGTTGCTTGGCAACAACTCAGTGTCAGCGCTGCTTTTTCTCTTATGCTGTAATGAAAATAACCAGTTTTGCTTTCTGAAGCATCACTGGTGGCCAGCTGAGTTGGTCTGTTAGTGAAACCGAGTTTCCCATGTCATCCAGGCTCTCCTGAAAGTATGATTTAGCACCTTTGAGAAATGGCAATAAAAGAGGAAGGACTTGGATGTAGCAGTGCACAAACCGTGCAGCTTCACTCGGCTGCTGGGGCCTGCGGGGAGCTGCATCCCCGGGCACTTGCTGGGTTTGTTTCCTCGTTCTTTGGAGATGTGTCACTGTCACTGTTCTTCCTTGGGACCAAAATCTTAACTGCAGCTGAGCAGAAGCCAGGCTTGTAAATGCTCTTCTAGGCATGGGTTTTAATATCCATTTGCACAAAGCAGATTTATTAAAACAAAATAAAAACCCTCAGCCTTTCCCCCCAAATCACCTTTATGTAGCAGAATTACAGAGAAAACAAAAAAGTTGCTGTAATAACAGGCTGCCTTTGAGCATGTGAATACTTAATAAATACTTGCTCAAACTACAGTTGTCTTGCCATAAAATGTACTGTTGACCAGTAGTCTGTTATAGATGACTATAGATTGTAGTTTGTGCATATTAGTTGATTCTTAAGACGTATTTCAGGCAACTGGAAATCATTTCAAAAGACTCATAAGCTGTAATAGCAGACAATTTTATTAAATGGCTATGAAAATTTGAAAGCAGCAGGTTCACCTTTTGTACAGATTAGTGGTTACAGCATTGCTCAGTGGAGCTGTTGGACGGGCTGGTAGGACCTTTGGTCACTCGACAGAGATCTCCCCCAAAGGCTGGGTGACTTTGTTGAAAACCCTGGGGCAGCAATACAGAGGTCTGGTATGACAGGGTCTTAGTCTGGATGTCACTGTGTGTTTTGATTTAAAGCTTCAGGGTTTGTCTTCACTTTTTGCTTGGTAGAATTGAAACCGTGGGTCAGCCAGACAGACGAGACAGCCTAGGGGTGTGCGTGGAGCAGCAGAACGGCTACGATTCTTTGCAGCGGGATAAAGCTGTGTGCATTAGCACAAACGGTGAGTTTGAATCACATAATTGAAGAGCATAATTCCCTTTTTCCAAAAGCCCTTTTTCTTTAGCCCTCGTCCTGGGTAACATGCATGTAACTTTAACCGCATTTGTGTACGTTCCACTTGTGCAGTTAAAATGTTTGGTAGGATCATGAGTCTCCTTTTGCTGCTTGCAGCATTGTAACTTGCAGCAACGGGGAGACGTAGCGCTGCACCTGCTGGTCCGTGCTGAAAGCGAGAAATAACGTTTGGTGTCTTGGCTGTTTCAGGGGCAGTATTTGTAAATGGGAAAGAGATGACAAACCAACTGCCTGCTGTCACTTCTGGATCGACTGTGACATTTGACATGGAGGCTGTGCAGTTAGGGCCTTCCAGCAACGAGGGAGGAAACTCCAAGCTTAGAGTAACCATTAGCTCTAACAACAGGGAAGTGGTCTTTGACTGGGTACTTGATCAGTGCTGTGGTTCTTTGTATTTTGGATGTTCGTTCTCATACCCAGGCTGGAAGGTCTTGGTGTTCTAGCAGCTCAAGCAAGTGAAGGGATTCTTGTTCTTGGTATAAAATGTAATATTAAAAATCTGGGTTTCCAGCTGTTTGATATCAACAATCTGCTAACAAAAACCTGTCTTTATATTACTTGAACTCCACTATATTGTACTTTCTGCTGGATTCATTTAAAAAAATAATAATTGTGAAACATTTGATCTGTTACTCTGGAAAAAGTTCAACAGGCATTTGCTTAGGCAAATTAATTTAAACAGTCCATAAAGACTTTTTACTGTTTTTTCTAGACTTGATTTTTGTCAGTATTTCATTGTACTCTAGTCTCAGGGTACGCTTGTGTGGAATTAACTTTGCTTAATGCTGCTGTTCTGTGAAATCAGCCTGTAACTTTTGGGGGGTTGGAGTTAATGGACCAAAGTCTTATTTATACCACTCATAAAAAGAGCAAAGTATTTAGCGCGGTGATGTTCTGCCATGCTTCCTTGTACACAATGCTGCCTTAATCTGAACAGATAGTGGGTTCTGCATGCAACAGCAATTTCTTCCATGCATGGTACTGTTCATTCCCCCAGAACAAGGATGTCTGAGCCAAAGTGTCTGTTTAAATATGTAGCCAGTCTGTTAAATGTCTCACTGTTATGCAAGTGCCTTATTTTCAGATGTTTCTTGAAGTGTTTTCTGTGTTGTCACTTGAAATATATTTTCTAGAGTAGTTGCATGGCAATGCTTGCTTTAATGCCAACACTTGTCTGACAAACTAGACCAATGCCTAGGGCAGGATGGTTACCCCAGCCGCTCTGAAATGCCTCCCCCAGCTCCGCTTTGCTTTGCTGGCTAGATCGGAGCAGGCCTTGCTGCTTTACTGTTTAGGCATGACGTGCAGGTGGCAGCCAYGATTCCTCACAGAGCCCTTGTAAGACTGGGGGGTGACTGCTTTGCTTTCTACTGCCCATCAACAGAGACAAGCAAAATGGGCAGCTCCTGGAAATCCTGAACAGCATGTGCAGGGTAGATACCAGCAAACACCTTGCGTTCAAGTGCAGTAGTGCAGTTTGACGTGCCAAGTGCCGGGACAGCCTGGGCTGCGAGCAGTAGCACACGTCCAGAGCCAGCTGGGACCATGGCTAGGGATCCAGGTTGGGAGTTAATGGAGATGGGCGATGTTTACAGGCTTAAGACAGACCCTGCTGGCACAGACTTAGCCCATTCAAAATAGAGTAGATGATAGTGCTAATTTAGCTGTGTCCCCCATCTAGTAGCATGGGCTAAGAATTTCATGTGAATTAGTCAACTTTTAAAATAAGTTACATAATGTTACCAGTATTGCCTTAATAGCAAATGAGATTTAGAATAATGCACTTGTCAAATAGAGTCCTATTGCTGGTCAAAAGATTAATTTGCAATACTACTGCATTTAAAGAATATTTTAAAGAAATGCTGAGGGCTTTAAAAGAGGCCTTCTTACCTCAAGATTGATAAAAAATATATATATTTTAGCATGTTAGAGTAGCAGTATTTTTATAAGACCTAGACAATCATCCTACCCTCTTCCTTCAGTGTTAACATGCTGCATTAGCCCTCTGTGCTAGCATAAAAAAAGCCTTAAGTGGATTAACATCCCCCATACTCAAATTATCAGTACAAAAAGATTAGTCATCCTACCTCTCTTTTTCCCCTAGACATCTGTAGTAGGGGTATGTGAATTTCAAGAGAGTAGAGGCTAGTATTTATGCCCTTTACAAGGGAAAAAGAGAGTAGATTTGGATGTATGCAAAGAGCATGTATCTGGCAGTTAAATTGGAATTTGCTATAAAATACGAAGTGAAGACGACTGGACACCTGCAGGTAAGATTAGCCAGTGTTAGCAAAGAAAAAGCCTGCTGTATTCTCAGCTCCTCAAGCTTAACTATTTCACTGTTAGGGAGTCAGAGGATACTAGCTTATCCTATACTTCTGGGGCTCCCTCTCTCAATGAGCCTGCAAAGAGCATTTTCAATAATGCGCTGCGTCCCAAATCCAGTTCCTTTGCTATAGCAAGAAAGCGCAGTAGGTGGTCAAACAGCATCAGTCCTGTTCAGAGATGGTCAGGCTGGCATTGTAGCTAGCAGCTGACTGTCACCACTACTGAGCAGAGCAAGATTTATTTTACTACTAAGACTTCAGGTGTCAGGTACTAGTTGTAACTTAGTATTTTCACTGTATGGAAGCTAAATTAGCAAATATCTACACTTTTGAGGCACCAAAGGGTCAGGTACCTTTTCATCTGCTTTTGGAGGGGCTAGTCAGACTAGTGACTAGTCAGACTACTGCTCTGGGGGATTTCACCAGCATATTAGAACGTGAAGCGTGAATCTTCAATTCAGGTACTTCTGGATGCTCCTACCTTGCCAGTTTGTTCAGAATACACACACAGAGCAGCTTAGATGACTGTGAAGGGCTAGTACAGGAGGCCCCTCTAGCTCCTCCCGGGAGCTGGGGATGGCAATAGACTAAATAAGCTTTTCTGACTTAAGTCTTTAGCTGGATCTAGAACAGGGCCAGCTTGCCCATTTTCTTATTTTTTAAACTGAGTATAAGACTAGCTGCCTGAAATACAAATTAGGTACTGTTCAGCTGCCTCTTAGAGCTGCACCTTTTAAATGTGGGAGGGGTAAAGAATCTCAGGGTAAGAGACCTGAGTAATAGGTATCTAAAAAAGCTGAAGAGGCTTGGATTAAAACGGTTGAAATTCTGTTACTCCAGAACAGAGTTTAGATAGATAAAAGACTTGACACTTCCTTTACAGTCTTTCACCTCTAGCTATTGGAGCCTTGCAAGCAAGAGTGTTAACCGCTTATGAAATCCTGAAAGTTGTTTTCTGAAGCTAGTACATTCACTTACCTCAACTGAGACATGTGTCAAGTGATATTTGAATTTTTTAAATAAAGTTTTATCCCTCAACTGTGTATGTTTTAGTAAATTGTTAATCAGGGGTACAAAGCTGCGTATCGGTGAGCTGAGTTACCACAACCATCAAAAATAGGTAGTCTGTGGTGCTGCACCCATGTTTAAGAGCTTCTCCATTTCTTTTCTAATTACTTTCATCTTTACTCCCTCAGAAGTTCCAAGAGGTTATTGTTCAGCTTCCTCACTTCTGCAGTTCTTTCATTTCCATGTGAAGTTTAGATCTATACTCACATCTCATGCAGCTACAATGATTTTCTTTTTTTCTTTTCTTTTTTTTACTGGTTACAACATTTGTCAACTACATTCCTTGCTATTCCATCACAGGTCATGTCTTTATTTTAATGTCTTTAGAGTTGCTTTAAATGGTGCAACTCTTCTACATGGTAGTTTTTGGCCTCCATTCCTGACTGATCAAGCAATGTTGTTTAATCCCCTTCTAATAAAGTCCATATTGAACATGCACAGTTTCATTTTATTATTTCTGCTTTTTGCTGCCAGCTCCATTTCTTTGGTTTCTTTTAAAGGGAACTTAACTCATGAAACCAGTAAATAAGCTTGCTGAGCAGCTTGCTCTCATAAATACAGCATTCATATGAAGATCCTGTTTAATGGTAAGATTCTGAGTATTTCTCCCGAAGGGTGCATCTTCAGTCGCAAATCAAGCAACTTGGGTACTGCAGGTATCACAGCAGTAAGACAGTCTGGGAAGGGGAAACTTACCTACTTCATCCAAAGCTCCTTTTCTTGGTTGTGCAACTCTGGACTATCAGATTTATAACCAGGATCTGGTCCAACAGGAACACCTTCACTCAAGCACTGGTTGATGATGGCACCAAAATGTTCTGTGAATTAAGAAATAAACTTGGTAGGAACTATGCTGTGAGGACAGTTTTGACAATATTGTTGATTCTCAATGAAGGTATAATCAAATTGATGGGGGGGGGGATGATGACGACACACATAGGATGTAGGATGGTAGCAATTACTCTAATTACAACAGTTCAACAGTCATTAGTGAATCTGCCGCCCAAAATTTCAGGGACCAAAGCAGTAACTACAGTCAAGACACTTGCAACAATAGACACTTAAGGTTAACAACTTAAATTCAGCTGACAATTTTGAATACAGTATTTAATGCACTGAATTAGATACTCACGTCAAGTGTTAGCTTCCAGCTTGCAGTTCACAGACCTATTTTGTTAAGTTTACCATCAAATACAGAAGATCGCAAAAGTCTGCTGTGAACATATTAAAGGCTAAATTAAAAGGGCCTTTGCCAGTTCAGAGAAAAAGGCACATTAGACAGCTGCAGTCTGATGTTTACAGAATGTAGCTGTCTCATCCTCTATTTTAGCATCTGAATTATTTTTAACAGGGAAAAAGTTTTTCAGTGTCTGCTATTCAACACCCAGCACACTTTGATGAGCAGTGCAATTCCTCTTGCTCAGTTCCATATTACCTAGACTATTCTTCCTTTACAATCCCGCAGAAGCACAGACACTAATTTTAAACTCTGCTCCAATTAAAGCATAGTTGCATCCTGTAAAAACTATTTGAAACATTAACCATTTGCATGTAAAAAAATCCACAAGTCACTTTGTTATTTTTACAACTGAAACAGCGACATGCTTCATTCATGTAACTTTGCTTCAGTTAGATAAATTATAGTTCTAAACAGCAATACACACAACTCAGGTATTCAGTTCTACCCCCAAGAAAGGAGAAGTAAAATTTTTATAATCTAGCCACGGACTTGGTAATTTATGTAGACACTAAGGATAACAAAAGGACTAGATAGGTTCTCAGCTACCTTTGTAACAATTTGACAAAGGAAGCAGATTAAGGTAACTTTAAACAGACAAGCAAAAGAGGAGGTTTATACTTGATGCTGCTTGTGGCCTTTCTACATGCACACAAAATGACTGGACAACCATCATGGCAAATTTTATATTACTGAACTTTATGTACAAAAGCCGATTTCAAATAAAACATTTAATGTAAAAACAATGGTTCATTTAAACAACTGAACTTGTTTGTTTTGTTTTTTACATCTACTGTACCATTCAAATGCTTTTTAACCAGCTTACATGATATCTTCAAAATCTCTCAAAGGTACATATAGAAAAGGCATCTTTATAAATAGAAAACAAAGGGATTTTTTCAGCTTTTATTATAAATTGACATGACATACAAAGTTTACTGGACAGAAGTAATTTCATTACTATTTTTTGGGGGGATCACCAACTTTTTGTGCAAACAATGCTAGCCTTCTTTTAAGCATTAAGAGCATAACTGCTTAAGAAATGACATAAGCAATAATTCTAGAACTACATCTCCCCTAAAATAATCTATTTTTTTACATATGTGCACAGCTTTAGCAAATTAAAGCCAGAGAGAAATGCTCGATGTACTATCCAGAGGCATAATTAGAGTTTGCTAAAACTCAGAGAGCTGGCAAATTCAAGGAGTTTGTAATGAAAGCTGCAGTTTCCCTCTTTCCTATTTTTGTACACAAAATCAGTGACTAAGAACTTAATACTGGATGACAAATCACATCCACACCATTAGTTAAATAGTCTCACAGTTAAACACATCTTAAGGACCATCAAAATCAGTATTTACATTTTATAAATTTCTGAAGACACCATTAGAAAGCTTATATACCCCTTAAACAAATAGGGAACTGCATCTCATGGTGATGGAATGAAATAAAAAATTAAAAATACCTGTATTTACAGCAGCATTGTTCCTTTATAAATAAAGAATATGAAAAATGCAATATCTTAAGGATAATAAAAAATTGAGGTGATGTCACTCAACCACAGTGCTTGCTGGAATAAACCCTTCGGTGCTGATACTGTACCAGTAGTGAAACCACTTTCCATTGGAAAAAATCTGTAAACGTATGCATAAAATGTGTTAACAGCAGTGCAAAACTGCTCAAATATAGTTTAGTCAGCATCTTAGTATCTGTATTGAATACAATACATCACAGAATACTTGCATAAGAAGTGCAACACATTTTCTGGTCCAATTTTACAGTGCATTTTTCCCTCAAGAGTGGCATCTCAAAAGCCAAAGCTAAACCTATGGCCTGGACTTGCAGTCTGTACTCAGGCAAAACAGCAGGCATAAACTTCAAAGGAAGTTAATCGACGTAATGCCTACATACTGACGATAGACTCTCGGCTTTAGCATGGCACACTATGATGCATAGCCCCAGTATAAGGGGTTTACATCAAATAGTTTGTGTAGCTGTGTAAATGTGTAATAAAAATATAAAGGAGCTAATGTTCAAGTTTAAAATGGTACACTGGGTGATCAATACATCAGAATTATCCACGAAAACCAAACTGCTGGTAACCTCAAAAAGCCAAGGTGGTACTTCACTGTGTCTGTAACATGAAAAGCCAAGATCTTTCCAAACAGGCACAAGACAAAGGAAGTGCTAAGTTTGCAAAATTTCATAATTTTAGTGTAAAAAAGATTTAATTTGTAATTTATGATCAAATTGATAAATGATTTCAAATACAAGGATCAAGGTTAAACTTTAAATAGTGAGACGTTATTTTCACAAAAAGCTAACTGGAGAATTTCTAAATAAGAAAAGCATAAACTGTATCCCAACCCCCTTTCCCCAATGTTCCACAACTTCATGGTAGGAAAAAACAGCCAGATACAGATGCAAAAATCTTAATATAAAAATTGTTTTACATATACTTAAATTATGTAAATTCCATAAAGTTCTTAAGACACTAATTACTAAAATTACAAAAAGATTTTCATATTGCTCTTCATGCTCAAACTCTTAGAATATTGTCATTACATCACCAAAACCGATATACATGTAGTACTTGCATAATTAACTGAATAGAAACCCTGTTATAACAATATCCTTGCTGAAATCATTTATTTCCATCCAGCAGTGCCTGTTTGGAATCTCTGTATTTTGTGTGTGTAATTCTTTATAGAGCTCATGCACCCTAGAATGTCACTTCAATGTTTGTCCGTTGAATGGCATTTGAGTTTTGACTTCAGAGCTTCTGTTTCTTGCTCTGTTTCGTGACACCTGAGATGCTATCCATTTCCGAAATTCTCTCTCTCATATTATTTTCACTATATCCATTTGTCGTCCCACTTTGTTCTTCAGAAGATTCCTCATCCGTTGGGGAGGCTGATTCTCCTTTTTCTAATTTCTGCTGCATCTCTCGAAGCCTGGCAACAGCTTTGTCTATTGACATTATGCTAATGAGGTTAAAGTCATGCATGCTGACCAGATGTAGCATAAAGTTTCGACACAAGTTCTTCTTAATTATTTTCTGTCCATAGTTTTCAACAAACAGCATACAGGCATGATTCATTTGATTGTCAGCAATAAACCTGTCAAATTAAAAATCCATCATTACACAAGTTAAACATTTTCAAAAATAAAAGACACCCTACAACATGGTTTATCAATATAACTGCAGAGATTGTCCATTACGTAGTCTCAATATCTGCAATGTTTTTGTTTTCAAAGCCATAGAGCTACTGCGCACAAGTTTTTTTTTTTTTTTAAACTTAAAACAATAGAAAGCATGTTACCAAATCTGCCTTTAATGAACCTTTCCTAAACAGCTGAAATGAATTTTAGGTGCTTAGTGAATTGTAATGCAAAACAGTCAACCAAATCTATACCATTTGTATCAAAACTAAGTTTATAGCAACATACCCGTGCTTCATAACATGAAGATTCCATAATTTCATTACTTCTTTCTCCCCTTCGTTAACATCAGAAAATTCTTCAATTTGCTGGAGAGAGAAAGAATTGGAGGAAAGGACAGGAAAAGGGAGAAACACGTCAGAATTTCACATCTGGTGACAAGTAGTGAAAGCACTTAAAATTCTGCTTATGCCACCTACACATCACAGAAATAACTACTTCTGAAGATTAAGGTACTGCAGTCAAAAGGGTCAGAACAAAGTCAGATCGCGTAGAGATCTATCATGCTAGATTACTTCCATATTATACATGTACTACTGTATATTTCTGTGACACCAGCATCTCCTCTTTTAATGAGAAATAGCCACAAACAGTGATGAAGGAACTTGTTAGGATCATGTGGACTGAGCTAGATTTACAACTAAAGACATACTTAAAAACACACACTTTGATTCCATGAATTTATATCATTAAACATACTAGATGTTAGTGGTTCAGCTTCACAAAATGTTCTACTTATTCTCAAAGCGAAAGCATAGTTTTCACTATATATACACCCTATTTGTTCCCCACAACAACCACAGACCATATTTTAAAAACTAAAATCCATTTAAAATCATCTTGTATAAATGGAATAATTACAGTAATGGTCTTCTCCCGTAGCCATTCAGGGTCTTTCTCATCCTCACTATCTACTTCCATTTCTTGTGGACGGAGAGGTAAACACGTATCACTGTGAAAATATAACCGATTGTGTCCACTGCTGTATGTTCGTTGCTGTTCCACTTCTCCATCTTCAGATTCAAGAAATTCTGACATACTTGCTTTCGTGCGTTTTGGCCTAGCAGAAGGGAAAAAGTAACTAGTTTCAACTATCAAATCAAATAGGCAAATACTAACTACTGTAACATTAATACACCTTACCATTTTAGGCTCTAGCTTGCAAAAAGATGTTGAAAAAAAGATTATCACCAGTGAAACACAGCCCATAAGAAAAAAAAAAACCAAAAACACCACACCTTTTGGGTAACAGAAGTTCTAGGATAAAGCAGTCAAAAAAGGTACCTCACAAAGAAATTGAACAGCTGTAGAAAAACCACAGGTGAAGATATCATCCCTCACCACCATTTTATCTAGTCAGGAACAGCTGTACTTTAATGATAGTGAAATTCAACTCTGCTTATGTGCAGCTATGGCTTAACAGATCCCCTGGTTTCATAAATTTTGGTCCATATGCTATATTGCAAAAACATAGACAGACTTTCTTTTAAATCTACCTACCTGCATACAAGTATGTGTGTGATAGGAGTTCTTTTGACTGGTCCATTGCGACTGAAGGCAAATCCAGGTTGGCGATGAATATCCTGAGGATTTCCTGCATAGGAGCCATCATAACACTCATTGATAGATACATCTATCCTAGCACCTTTTGGATGATACTGAAACAGATAATTGTAAATATATTTAGCAAACAGTAATGACTATTGCAGAAGGTTTACACAAGTAACCTTTTAAATTCTGAATACCTAAAATATCGCCCTATCAATAACTTCACATAACTCTAGTTCCCTTTTACAACACCCAAGTCATTTTTAACCTCTAGAAACAAATTACACTACTTAAGTTTCCTTGTTCTATAAACCATTTTACTGTTAAGTATGAAAAACACTCAGAATAGAAGTAATTATAAATTAAAAGACAATACTAGCAGAAGATTGCAAACAAGCCTGGAAATTAGAAGGAGCAAAGTTTTGGATCTTAATCTTCCAAGCAGGGTAGTGGGGGTTGGAAACAATTATCCTCAAATAAATAGGAAGGAATTTCTTTCAGTCAGATTGGTAGGAACAGGTCCTTATCAGCATAACTAAATTTAATACTGATTTTAAATGTTTACTGTCTCCCTAAAACCTCAAAAGACTTCCAACCAAGTATAAATTACATTGCTTGCTACATCACATACAAAGAATAATTAATGCAAAAGCAGCAGCTATAGCCAGAATTCACTCTCCAGTGACTGGGGGGGGGGAGGGAGGGGGACCCTACAAATTTTAATTACCCATGTAACATGCAAACATTCATCTAATTAAATTGCAAGGAAGTTGCATTTAACCTGTAGATACAGTCCTACAACTTAATAGGCTAGCAATGAAGTCAGTGCCGTATATAGTATCTACTACAGACTGTACTATGTTTCATACTAATAAACAACAAGATCACTTACAACATAATTAAAGATAAATCTGCTGTGACAGAGTTTCAGATGTTTGAGTAAACTATACAGTTTACGACAGTTCAGTGTGCACCATGGGCAATGCAAGTCATCTCGGGCTTCAGTCTGTTGTCTTGTATTGTTGTTATAAAGGAACTGATGCAAACAAATAAAAAATGTTAGCATCAAATACATTTTGCTCATTAACCTTCCACCCATAAAACCAAGTTGGACATTACTTCAGGAAACCTCTACCATAATAATAAGTTCTTAGGAACATTAGATCAGTTCAGTGTACTGAAACAATGGTATTTCAAGAATTTTTTTCCCCATAAGGAAACCACCTGCCCTCCTCCAGATGCCTAATGGGAGATGTCCTTTGTATTTTGGAAGATGTGTCAGACATAGCCCCAGGAAGATTAATTTTCTAAAATACTTCCTGTAAGAAGAAATATGTGGAATGGCTCTTAATACGTGAATCTGCCACCCCTTAAGGCATCCTCTGAGAATACAAATAAGACAGTTCTACAGGCAAAACTGAAACACACACCCAACTCAGAAGAGATGTGAACATTTAAATTCCATGCAACATTTACTTTCTATTTCTCTCCCTGCTAACGCTTATTTTCAATACCTGGTAAAATATTCGCAATTTTTGTCGAGGTTCATTTAAAACATCTCTCTCTTTTCTTGTTTGAAGATCTGTTGGCAAGGATTCTTTCACAGCTGAAAAACATGGACGGACATGCATTTTTGCTTAGTGTGAGGAGGGGGAAAACCCCCCCCACACATTGTGGTTTTTATCTAACTATGTAAGTTCTGTGAAGGGTATCCTCCTTCTGGAGGGAATGGGCTACTCTAGTGAACTTTGGTTTAGGTAGCTCTTCATATCAGCAAGAAGAAAGGCTTGATGCTCAGCTTCCTTCAAAATTTACAGGTAAAAACACCACTTTTATACACTAGATGTATCCCCAGTTTTGAAGAACCCTTCAGAGAACTTAAAAAATGATCAGGTAAAAAGCAACATTTTCTTTTCTCCATTTAAGTGAATGGGTAATTCTTTAGCTGTAGATGAAAGCAGAGGTGGCTGGGAAATAACAAAATAAATGCTTTCACATGGCTGCACTGAAAATACATTGCTTAAATTCAATTTCAGAAGTTTTGTAAGTCACACAACAGACAAAACAGTATGAAATACAAGTAACATACAAAATATTTAACTGAAATGTTAACCCTTAACTTATCCTCAAACACTTGCTAAAATTTTTTGTGTGTAATGGCAATGCTCATATTTTTTCCTCAGTAAGATCACTTCATTCCATACAATTAACAGAAATAAACACATATTGAGTAAGTTTGAGTAGGTTTACCCCAGGAAAACAAATAATGACAACTACTTGCTTCTGAATGGTGGAAAAAGGTGGCAAAACAATCTCTACTGCCATAAGGGGATCTTTTGGAAAATGCACTTATTCCATATTTAATATTTGGGGAAAAAAGGGAAATTTCATCCTCTTTCTGTATGAAAGACAGCCTGACACACCTCAGCCTGCACCACGTCAGAAAAATTAGAATTCCATTGGTCAGTTACTTTGAGCACTTTGTAATTACTGTACAGCATGTATCACATATCACCACATTCAGAGGGTCTTTGAGGTCTTTATTCCGCTCGTCTGCCCTGGGAAACAGCCCAGAGTAAAGTAAAGTGACAACACCAAATCCATATATCCTTAGGAAAGATGCACTGGTTCTTGTTCTTTGACTACCAGAACCCCTAACTGATAAAAATTTCTGATCATTTTTCACTCTCCTCCTTTTTTGGCACCCAGAGACTGAAAAGAGCATGAGTATCAGAAATACCCTCCAATGCAGGGCTTTGTACTATGATGTATTCTTTTAATAAGAGTCTGCTAGAAGGTAATACTTGCTGTAACTTAGCCAATTTACTGGAATATTCAGCTTCTCTGATACAAATAAGTGTGTTCCATTAGTAAATTAGCAATGCAGCCTCTCCATATCCCCATATATTTATTATGTAGTAAACTAGTACGCACCTTAGAGGGTTAGTCAACATACAGTCATTTTTTTTGCAAGTCTGAGTGTAAAAGCTGCCTAATATTACAATATAGGTCTCCAAGAAACTCTGAGATACCAGGGGCCTGGTATGAGGAAGTAAGAGGAAGTCAGAACAACAGTGAAAGTTCAAATACTTCCCTGTTTCTGTTGCCTTGTTCCATTGGGAATTACTTCATATTTATGTGCCCTAAGTGCCAGCCATCCATTCTGACTTATGAAAGAATTAGATGTCTGCAATCCCTAGCTCAGGTAAAATGCTCAGTTCAGAAGACAGGAATCAGTCGCGCTCTGACTACTCTTGTACACTCTCCAAAGACAAAGATGCCTGTGGGCTGGCTGAGGCCGTTTGGGCTCACCCTAGACAGAGGCTTCTGTGCTGGTGGAGGTGAAAATTTTCCTGCTGTAACTTCTGTATTACTACAGACTAAAGCTCTAAAAGCAGTGAAAAGAATTCCCACTCTGAAAAGCTGATCAGAGATGAGCTATTGGTGACCCACCGAGTTTTGCAACATACACTGCAATAACTGGATAAATGGCACTTTCAGAAAAGCAATCTTAGGTTAATAATTTTTCCCTTGCTACCACTACAACAGCTCCAGACCCTCAAAGGTCTAAAGCCAACACAAAGCCAGACTGAAACACAATTCGGCACAAATTGCTGAATGCACTAGCCTCAGGTGAACCTCAAAACTCTAAGCAATACAACTCTTCCCAAGCAGTGCTTGGCTACAAACCCTGGAGATCAAGCCTGGAGATGAGAACCACTGTAGTCCAAATAATTAGTGCTACTAATGGGGACCCAGAAGCTTCCTTAACCACACAGCTGCAATCCAGCTACAAGCTTGGAAGCACTGACCACTCTGAAGTGAATCATCAGTCTAGAGCCCAGATATCTTCATAGGTGCTTAAACAGTGACAGGAGCAGACTGCTGCCTTCTGTACTATTTAGGTTTTCCAATTGTCTTCCAACCCAAAGCCGCAAATAACCATGAGCAAGACGAAAAGGAAATATCTAGGTTAGCCACCACTGCCATTTAGGAATCCAAGGGCAGTTTCAGATTAGATATGACCCTGAGACAGAAAGCTATTAAAAAAAAAAGAAAAAAGAAAAAAAGAAAGATACAGACACAGACAAACACACACACAGTGGTCACTCAAAGATGCGTTTCCTATCCAGTGTTGAAGTTCCAAACAAGGGAAAAGGAAAGCCTGTTAAAGTATTTTAGTAGTAGCTTTTTTGAGCTAATCTCTGGGATAGCAAGGAAGAAACATATTTTTAGAAACATATTAATGAAACTGCAATTAAGCAACAGAACCATTAATCACAAATTCATATTTAAAAATAGAACAAATGTTAAGGCTAATTCCTTTACATAATTAGTACTATTATCAAGCATGCCACATGCTGTACAGCTACTTCACTTTATGAAGTTTTCAGTTAAACTAAACTGTATACTAAAGTATACAATCAATAAAATCCCCCAACAATCTGAGTATTTGGTAGAAAGAGCTAAACACCTCTGGGAGCAAAAATGGGACAAGGGTTTTTTAATACATGTTTCAATACTGCAGTCAAAGTGTTTCACAGCAAGGATATTTCTGTTAACATTTTAAAAACATGCATCAGTTCAATAAAAATGCAGGCTATACACTAGTATTACACATTCTTTGAAAATTATTATGAGTCAAATTGTATACGCCCATTAAGTTTTCAAGATAAGAGCGCAGCACTGATACCGACTAGCTAACCTTACCGTAACAGGTAAGGGCAGAAGACAACTTTCTATTAGAGAAACTGATTTGGAAAACACTTATTTGTTTTTCTGACACAGACCTATATAAAACCAGATGCCATTTTACAAAGTTCTTCTAAAACAGCGATTAAAATCCTATCCGTAAATTTAAAATAAATACAATTTTATATTCAACAGCATCAGGGAATATGCCTTTTAATGACAGCTTTTTCAACTCTAGAAGTAACAGCAGAATGAGCAGTTTCTAGATATTTTAATAGCTCTTGAACAAGTGTGTTTAAATATATAGAGGGATATATTATAACAAAAACTATAATCTTAGATTTGCAGTGAATGTTAGCAGACTGCATCAATATTTTCCATATAACAATCTCCAAAGGAACAGATTACATCACATTGGTAATTACATTAAATTTTCAGTCACAGAGTAGCCTCCATAGAAGTGTCACTATTCAATAGTACATACTACTATAAATACAAAACAAGCAAACAAGTAAACACAAAATAATTGAATGATATTCAAAAATGTTTCCAGACAAACAAAAAGGAAAGTGGGAATTTCAAAAAGCCATTTCCGTACATGACACATCATGAATTAAGGTGAGACAACCCCATTTTAAATAGTCTATCCAATATTGCTTATTTTTAATGTAATACATATTTAATGTTATGATAAAACAGTTCAAAAGCTGATTACTACAATTTGAAACTCAACATATAATCCCTTCTAGAAAAAACGTACAGGAAAACTCGCAGAAGGAAATGGAAACCATTAATTTTAGAGTCCTGAACAATTTTGAAATTAAAAAGCATTTGGAGTTTTAACCTACAATGCTTTAAATAATAGTAATGAATGGCTGGAAACTAGTTCAGTAATAAATACAGGTTAATTTACATACAACAGATAGACTTAACTCACATACATCACAGTAAGATTTTCTATACATTTTCAGTCTTCAGCAGAGCTGCAGACTTGCTAAATTTCTCTCACGCACAGAGAATTATTTTCATACAGTACTAATTGTAAGTCTGCATTCTATCTAGACAGCCTTAGATCACCCAAGATGAATAAAAGCCCCCCAAAAAACTTTATACCTTGACAGAAGTCTTTGATAACTTGTGTAAATATGCAGAAAATGAACCTTAATAATAAAAATATGTACTGTGCTTACAGCATGGTACCATGCTCAGACATCATATTATGTGTCAAGGAAGAAAGTACCAATTCATAAGCTTTCCAAAAGAGCAACAGTTATCCTTACACCACAAATGTACCAAGCGATGTGCAATGTTTTAGAGAGTTTCTCTCCGTCACTTTTCATAGTGGCAGCTATGTTTTTCAATAATTAAGTATATCTGATAGACAAAGCTTAGACTATTTTCACTATAAAGCATAAAAAAAGAGGAATGCAATAATACTATAAATCTAAATATATGTAAAAGAGGAAGTAATGAGTACAGTAAAGCAGATAAGATTAGAAGTCATATTCACAGATTTTTTTCATGATTCATCATCAGCATTTATGAGCACCGTATACAATTATTTATTTCAATATTTTCATGACTTTAATGCCACAACTATTTTCAGCTTTTAAACTTACCTTTAAAAAAGTACAGCATATGGAATACATGAAGCCCATTCATTTTTGCTTTTCCATGTTTAAGACTATCAGAAGCAGTTGCACTGGTACGCCAGGAACCTTATGGCACAGAAGTGCTAAGCAGATTACTATTCAGTGCCAAATAAAGTTTGCTTACCTATAGTCTGAGTAGGTTTAACAGAATTGGGCTTGTTTTCTTGAGGGAGGCTTTCAGAATTTCGTGTTGCAAGAGGCTTAGCTATAGGAGCCGTAGATTTATCATTTGTGTCTCCTGTCCAACGAAGAGTAAACTGAAGTGTAGGTCCCTGAGAAAATGTTTCAAATGGAGGCAACCTCTGGAAAAAACAGACACAGCAGTATTAGTGTCTTCCCATGCACAAAAACTTGTCATGCAAAAATATTCACGGAAGGGGGTACACAACTTTTAATCATCTAAATTTAAGAAAGCCCCTGTATTTTCAACATATACATTTAGATACACCAGAAAAAGATGAAAAAGGTTGCTATGCAATTTCATGCATATTGCTGAACAATTACTTCTCACACATAGTGCAGCCCACAGATGGATCTTTGCAAACACTAAACAGTAAATAGGATGGTGAGTCCTGTTTTCTTTCTGGTCATGGCCCAACCAGCCTGCTGCCAGTGTACTCTTCTTTCTCTTTCCACTCACACCAACCCCTAATTCTGCAGTCCAGTATTGTATATTAACACATGAGCTTAAAAAATACACCGTCTGCTGTAGCAATAACTGTTGCAATATTTCCCTATGAATATGTTCTTCTATTCCATTCACTTATCAAGATAATAAATAGTACAGAAATGGAAGAGACATCCAGGTCAAGTCCAAACCCCTCTTACCAAGGATCATACCATAAATTTGTGAATGAGATTATAGAATTCCATCTTAAGAGATGTTTATTGTATTCAGGCCTTATTACTTCACTGAAAATCTGTTTGACAAACAGAAACTCAGTGACAGCACACATATCAGATAGGGCTTATACATGCATTAGCCAGGCATATATTTTCTTCTCTTTGGGGTAGCATCTCCAGCCTTAATAACTTTCCTCTTTCATTCTCCCACCTACAGAAAGTAACCATTTCCTCATCTCAGTCTAACAAAAGTTACAGCAAATTATACATACATTTTAAAGTACATTTACATAAGCGGATCTCCTCCTATGACCTTTCTAAAAGCTGTTTTCAGCCTTTTCCAATTTTAATTTATTGAACAGTTCACCAGAATCAGAGGTACTACTCTAGATGAAGGCTGAACAGGATAATAGAGCTTTTATCTTGCTGTCTTGTGAGTGGAATTTCTGCTACACACTTTGAATCATCTTTGCTTTTTTCATGGTTACATAATCATGTTGATTCACAATTACATTGAAACTATCTTGAAATTTTATGTTATTCTCCTCAGTCACTTCCAACTGATATTCTCCCAGGACACAGGAGCATGTGACTATATAAGGGCAAGACCTTGCATTCAGTACCACTGATTGTTGACTCACTTCACTCCTCTGTTAACAATTCCTCTCTGTACAACACAGTTTTTCCTCCTACACTGACATCTCCTCCTCCATTTATCACTAAATTTCATCAGCATTCTCTTAATGTCTGTGCACGATCACACCTAAGACATCTAAGTCTTGGGTTCCCTCTTTTTCTCCAAAATTTTTACTTCTGCAGTTTGTTCCTTTTTGCTTGTCTGACCTGAATTTATTATAATAACTGACTTTTAATTTGCCCAATTTTATGAGATAGAAACTCAGAAGGTATTAAAAAAGACAACTGCCATACCTAGAGTAGCTGTTAATATTTCCTTGTATAATAATCTAATGGGGTCAAAGCTTTTCTAAACAAGAACTAAATCAAGACATGTTTTCATATCTTGAAAGAGAAGTAGCATTTCCTGTTTCACTTAATCCATTTTCAAGGAACAGCTGCTGCATTTTGAAGTTGTATTCCACCTTAATCAAGACTATTTTAAGTGAAGACAAGTCCTTCAGGTAATAAAACAGTCCATACCTTCCCATCAAGTATAGTTTCCCATGTTGCTCTTTTCTTGCTAATGGGACACTCTTCCATTTCCTGCATGGCCACTTCATATTCCCCATCTAGAAGCTGCAAGCGTCTGTCAACACAAAGTACGTATTACAAGTAAAGAAGCTCACTTTTATTTTTATTGTTTGCCCATTAAAATGTAGAATATATTTCAACATTTCCACAAAATATTTCACACCAACTTTCATGAAATGAAATGTAGTTTTTCAGGCAAATTTTTTTGGTAACTAAGCTTAAGTCTCTAGGTAAACATCATCCATAATGAAAAAGGTGTCTACTGCCAAACATTAACTCAACCTCCCCATCCAAACAATTCCAAAAGATACAAGAAAGCTAGCGTTCATAAAAGTTAATACTATGATGGGAATCTTCAGGTGAATAAATAAAACTTTTCTTAAAAAACCCTACTCAAAATATAAATTTTCTAAAAACATATTTGGAAAAATAAGCACTTTGTCAGAATCACAGGGTGGGGGTATATTTTAAGCAGCTTTTTCTTGAATCTATATTTTTATTATTGAAGAAATGATCTAGATACCTACCTCCACCTGGGTTCTAGATTTCCCATAGACAGAACACTTATGTTCATATGCTACACTTCCTTCCCAGAAAASAAACAGACTGTTTCTCATTGTAAATGCCAATATTTTGGTTATTGCTAGTACTATCATCTCCCACAGGACAAACAGTACAATATCCACTTACCAGTAAATGGAATGCTACTTATCTTCTGAACTATCAGAATTGCTCTAAGCTACAGCTATGTGCAAGTTGCCCCATCCCACCTTCTTTAAGTATATTAACTCATGTCAAGATAACAAATACAAAAACATTTCATCATGCTTAAACTACCTGACAGAGTAAGCTTATTATGATTTTAACTACTTGTTTAAACACTTCAACAGTAACATTTAAAGTTACATAACATGTTTTTTATTTAAATAACTAGCAAGTTATTCAAAAGAGCAATCTACAATTACTGGGATCCCACCATAGTAATGGATGTGTTATTTTAGGTGCTAACAGAACAAGATCTGTGACTGCATCAGCAAGAAACTGGGTAGGGAGAAAATTATGCTAACAAATAAAATGTAAGTAGCAACCATACTTTAGGGATTTTTTTTTTCCTCTTTAATTATGCTGTCACTGGTCCATAACAGAACCACAGAAGTTACACCTGTCAAAGAAAAATGATCAGGAACAAATTGATGCAGATTAACAGGACTATGCTCAAGTTTAGGATTTCAAGTATTTCAGATAATGTTACCTGTTTTTATCAAATACAGTCATTTGTGCTACAAATGTCTTCTCCCCATCTTCACGGTTTGAAGAGTTTCTTTTTCTTCTAGCTGGAAGTTCCTCATTGACATCTGTATATAACAAATATCGCATTCAATTATTATACAGACATAAATTCAAATGACTGAACAGTTTCTATGCCATTGTAAAATATAACTGGCTGTTGATTATGTCAGCTGTGTGATATCCAATGGAAAAGGACAAAGAATTTAATTAACATGCCCAATGCCAATGGAGACAACACTTAGCTGAACAGTAACCATAGTTTAGATATGTTCATGTATACTTATATTTCAGTCGTATTAATATGTTGGCATAAAGAATGTGGGCTTTGGCCTTCTTCCTCTTGTAGTTATAAAATGAATAGAAAAAAAGTTTTTTATTCTACAGGTACTCTTCAAGGCTGTAATATTTGTGATATAGCACATCATGCCTTGATATGATTATGAAAATAGCTTTATTAATTTGTTTATAGAAACCGCAGATTTCTCCTACATTACTCACCCCCAGCAGTGTTGGCCCTCCCTTTGATCGTCACAAATTACTAAAAATTGGTATTAAATTTACCCCAAAATAGAAGCAAAGTTTCTAACTACCAACTATATTTTAGCCCTCTCTTGAAAAAGGCTGAAAACGAGTGAAAGGCAATTCAGTCACTCATTTACTACTGCCCTTCGCTGAGTATGATCTACAGTGCAGATTAAGACAACTGTATACAAGACTACAAGGTAAACCTTGCAAAACTATATTTAAAGATTGAAGTTACCAATGTTTTCATTAGTTTCACCATTGATGAGTCCATTAAATTCTCTTCTTCCTGGGCGAGTTACTCTGAATAATAATGAGTAAGACTTCACCATATGGCTGTTGCTTGGTTCAAATTCATTGCTGGAAACTGCAAGTGATGGGAAGTTGCCTGGTTTTATTTGGCTGAGGTCTGGGTTTAAAGGCACCTGCTTTTTACCTGTAGGAACCTGCCTTATTGGACAACTGACATCCTGCAGGAAAACAAGAAAGCTATGGTTTAGTTTTTTAGAATACAAAATTAAGACATTAAGTGTTAAATTTATATAATTTATGAACTGCACTTGTCCTGCTGTCTTATTGAAAACAAGCCTTCTAACAGATGTAAATAAAAAAATCTGGAATAACAATCTCAGGTTTTAAATGTAAAAACAGATACTTGAAAGTGTAAATAAAACTGGTATCTTATAACCACTTCTGGCAGCAGCCATCTTTTTCAAAGTGATTAACACTAACATGAAGCATTCAGAAAGACTGTAGAACAGCCATTAATGCTAATTTAATTCTGTTTACCTAAAGAAATTAAATGTTTTGGTTATATATATATTCCAAGGGCTTCCTATCTTCTCCTTTCCAATATTACAAAGTGCACTTACGAGCTATCTGAGAGATAAAGAACCACTTACCTCAGATTTATTATATTCAGTATCTCTCAGATAGATCATGGAACACTGTGTAATATTGGAAAAACAAGGTAAGAAAGTCTAAGTATGAAACTTGCAACAAAATATATTTAAAATAACCATCAGCACCTCCTGCTTTTATCATATTTGTCCATGCAAGACAAAACAAAATTCGCTAGAAACAACATTAACTCTTAAAATCACATTAAAACAGCTTGACATGATTGGGGAAAATATACAAAGTGCTGAGTGTAATACTTTTTTCGTTAAAAATCACAACTTGCATTGCTGAGCCTTCTGTATTTCCATGGCAGTAAGGATAATTTTCCCACTGGTGTGAAACAAACATAGCTAAAGCAGCAAGCAAATTCAAAGATGCTTAAAGAGAAAAAGAAAAAGAAACAGAGAGAGAGAGAGAGACATGAAAATTGTTTATGAGCCCTAATATCTAAAATCTCAAATAACTGAAATGATCAATGTAAAAACATAGGTACATAAAAAAGCAAGGAAAGAGACAAGACTTGGCAGATGTCTGAGGAATTCAAAACAATGACAGCTTTTTACTTTTTACTTCTAAACTCTAAAAGGCAGACAATTTTATGAATTTGTGGGTGCCTAGTTTACTTAAGCCTCTGGACATCAAAACAGAATTAATAGATTAATTAGAAATAAGGATTTAGTTTAATAATGGGATATAAAAAAATGGAGCGAAAATACAGGTGGCTGAAATTCACAGCGAATGAGCATGACTTACAAGCAAGCAAAATTCAATTAAAATACAGCTGACTGTTTTTGTAAAACTTCCAGTTATTTCTCAGGGAGCAGAGCAAGACCCATATATATTTAGTTTTGAAGAATCCCTTACCCAGTCAATAGAAAACAATTTATATAGATTAGTCGTAAATAAATTTCAAGGCTAAATTAATCTTTCAGCATCATTTCACCCTTAACTTCTAGTATGGCAATGTTAAATAGATATTCCAGAATCAAGTAAACCTTTTGCTCTAACATATATATTAATAGTTTGTCAAATCACTTTTACCTTTCGCTTCTTGTGGCAAACTTTCACAAGCAGTACTTCCAGGGTTACAGAATTTTGTTCATTCTCTGAGTTTTGTGATGGCTTATCTAAACAGAAAAATATTATAAGTTTTCAAAAGATAAAAGTCTATTCAATGTTGTAAATCCACCTGAAATAACTTTTTAACTGTAGTCGCTTTCAGATACAAAGGCCTCCAGTCAAATTCTAAATCTCAAACTTAATGCAAGTTCCCACTTGAGAACATATCCTACCTAATTATTCTACTAATTCTACTACTACCAAATTAAAAGCATCAGTATAGTAATCTTTAATGTTTAAAAGAGTAAGCTCACTAGCTTTGGCTTTCTTTGCTCTTCCTTCTTTCTTCTCTTTCACAAAAATAAAACAGCCAACAAAAAAGGAAACTCAATTCTAGAGCTGGAGTTATGGAGATGGACTGTGAAGACAACCCATTTGCCAAAGAACAGCATACACTATATATGTGAATGAATGTATGTCACAGATAAAAACTGTAATTGAAGCTTCTGTGCAGGTTCATAAAACAGCCCAAAAACATATTATGAGATGAACCAGGTAAAAAATTTATAGCAGAGAGAAAGGATAAGGGTAGATTTAAGAAAAGTCAGAAGACACTAGTTATAAATGAGTGAAACTACTCCCTATAGAATTCTTATTTACTGCTTATAAACCCAGAATTTGGTGTGCATCAAAACTTAAGATCCAAATGTTATCAACTAGAAAAAAAAACAAAAAATTCAAATTACGCAAGATTAAGCCCATGCAGAATAGTTGTCAAAAGACTCTTGCAAGAACTTGGGGKGTGTGTGTGTGTGTGGGGGGGGAAGTCTTTGAAAATAAGATTCAGCTTCACAATCTCTGCACTATAAATTTCCTAGAGCCAGGAATCTTCAAGATGGCTACTACCAGCAGTATTATGAGCAATGCCAGTTAAGAACTGCCTTTCAAACTAAATTTCACTGTATACTAAGAGAACCTTTTATCATGTGAGCTTTAATTCAGATAAGCATATTAATCTGGAAATGTGCCCTTATACAGAAAACAAACAAAAATCCTTAAACTTTATTATACACTAGGTTTAAAAAAAAAATAAAATAAAATAATAAAAGAATCAGCCAAAACTGAATGGCTCTATATGAAGCTACTTCTGCTCTTTGAGAACCTTATAAACATCATTATGGGCTCACAGACATTTTAAAGCACAACGGCTTCAGCTTAGTCCAGATCACAAAGAATCTGACATTGAATGAAATGCTTGGTTACACTCAACAGAAATAAAGAGCAAAGCATACTAAAGACACCTTAACTCACGTCTCTTCACTTGCTTTCCTCCTGACACTTTATCCACATTGAAAAAACATTGTGTTTCAGCTAAAAATTCTGGTAACTCATCTTAAAGAGATACTAGCAGTTTTAGGAAGCAGATGGATTTTTTTTCCTTTTCTTTTATTTATTTTATTTCTTTTCTTTTTACACAAGACTTCAAAAATATGTCTTTTCTTAGCAAACGCATAAATTCTCAACAAAATCTATAAATCACAGTTCTACAAGTTTATATCCAGACAAATAAGTATATCAACAGTGTCAGCTTCATTAAAATATCTTCTATATTTAATACTCAGTATAGCGTGCATTGCTTATGCTAGTGATATTCTTTTACACGGTATAAACCATCATCATGACCTCACTGTATATATATTCTCACAGTGAATGAAGGCCTTCATAGTTAACTGCATATATAATCTTATATAATATACTTTATTAACTTATAATAACTTATAACTTAATACAACTTATATAATCTAAACATTCCAAAACACACAAAAGACCATCAAATATATTATCACTTTGAAAATCTACTACAGTCTACATTTATAGAGGACTACATTGTAAGGGAAATGCAACATGAAAGACAAGGTCTGGCAGCAGAATCTATGGAAAATTTATCCCATCCACTAGGTTTTTTAAATTCCATACATGAGGTTTACTGTTAGATATTCTCTTGGAAGGATCAGATTTTGAAGACCTATATTTGCATTTAAGATGCATCAGTGTACACTTTCTTTTGTCACCTTTATTCTACACTTCTCTGTTCTTATCACCAGCTACCCAAGATGCCCTTATCTCTTGCAGTTTCCCAGCTAAAGCATTACAGGCGACATATAACATGAAGTTCCTGAGAGCAGAAACAAGATGAATACTACCCAGTGAGACCAGCAGTATTTTGAAATTCCAGAGCAGAATGATCTTTAACCAAGAGAATGTGAGGAACTTCCTCAGAACAAAATTACAGTTTAATAGAGAAGTGATTCTGAAATCTCGACATTTGCAACTGTAGCTTTCATATTTCTTACTGAGCAGATCTGGTTAAGCACAAACATGACAGCTTCCAGATCAGAACACAGAACCCGTTACATGACCTCAAGTACTTTTTAAATCCAAAGACTTAAGACTTCATTCAAGACATTTTTAACTGAAAGATTAGAAACACCAGTTTATTTTAATGGATAAACAGCTGAGCTAATTTTTTTTTATTTGCAGGGAAGTAAAAAGACAATGAATTTACCCATGCCTACACAGCATAAAGAAGGTAATTTTTACTTTCATTAAAGGAATAGAATCCTACATTCTCGACTTGATAGTCCAGTATTCAGAGGTAATGCTGAATGTCATGCATAAAGACACAATAAAACAAATGTAAGTCATTAATACATTATTTCAGTTCCTTTTATAAATCCTGATATGGACTGTCTTATTTCTAGGCTCTACCTGATACCACTTATTCTCATACTTCTATTTTAAATTCCAAAGCATTGAATCTACTACTTGAAGCTTTTTTTTTTTTTTAATCTACTTCAAATTCCCCAAAATCACATTTTCATAAAATCATTTTCTTCCGGAATTTCTCAAGGTCTATTTAAAGTTTGAATGGATGATGACTTGAAGTATTTATCAAAAATCACTGTGTTTTGACTAAAACCCTGGAAGGCTTATTTGCTTAATGTTACAAATATGCTAAAACATATTTAAAGTACACACAGTGGAAAAAAACACACAATTTTCAGCTGTTAAAAGCTAAATTTAAAGTACTGTAATTAATGGGACAATTGAGCATAAAGAAAAAAATCTGCATCCAAAGAGCAGAGATTATAACACACTACTTAAATATTCCCCTCACAATCTGTACTAATTTCAAAAGCGCTATACAAGATAACAGTATGATGAATGAATTTTGCAAACGTACCATTTTTATGGAAGAAACCAGTAAACGTGAGTTGCAAATGGGCAGACAAGCTAAACAGGAAAAAAAGAAAAAGAAAAAAAGGATGTGTTAGAACAAGCAAGTATTTTGCTCTTCACAGCAGACACAATTCACTGATTTTCAGGACAGATCTACACTGAGAGGGAGAACCACAATGAGGAAGTCCATCCTTCCACCTGCCTGGAAACGGCCAAGATACAGCAGGCATGAGGCTGCAACTGATGCAGTTAGAGACGGGTCTTCTCTTTGCAAATTGAACGATTCTTCTTCTCTAATCCATTGCTTCAGACAAAAAGGTAGAGGTTTTCACACAACAGTAAAAGCACACTGTCTAAAGCGTGCACAAGATCTTGCCCTCATGGGCAGGCAAACATTTCCTAGATATTCATCCACAGCAGAGACATTTTGATGAAGTTTTCCAGTACTTCAGGCTGAAGCATGCACTTGGTATTGAAGTTTTATGCCAAGTATTTGAAGTTTGGTAAGCAGAATCWGAAGCTAGACAGCAGTGCAGAAGCTAGACAGCCTTAGTCACATCTAGTCCGTACCACCCCTAACACAGGCAATCAAAATAATAGTTACACCTATTTCATTTCAGAGTCCTGCAGCTTATAGCTTTGATCACTCTGCTGACTGTAGGCACATTTTAATTCAAATTGTTATACTCAGAATACATTTTAGTTCAAAGCAAGTATTCATAAACCCAGATTAAAAAGGATCTCAAACATGCTTATTTACCATTTCTGAAGTAGAGTATTGACAAAATATTGTCCATTGCACCAGAACACCAGATACAATTTAAGCATCTTCACTAACTTTTCAAAAAGACACAACCTGACATTCAACATCTATTTTTAAACACAAACATGCCTCAAACACTGAGGTGATTAGTACTTCTTGTCACACTAAAGTTTGAGAAGGTGCCCAACAGTTTTAACATTCGAAAGATAACATCTACACCAACTTATATCATTTATTCGTGTTACTTTTCTAGACCAATGCCAGACAATTCCAAGCACAATTTTTATAGTTTTGAAAATGCAAAACCCACATAAATCTATAATCTGATTATTTTGTTTCAACCTGATCACAGAACAATCCTTAAAAAGAGGATATTTACCTAGCAAGGGTCCCCAGTTTGGAATACAACATAATTAAATCAAGTAATAGTAAATCTATAAAACTTCTAGAACACAAAAATTATAAATTAATTTCAGACTAAACTGTATCTAGCATTGTTGCCTCTGAAGCACTCTGTAGAGTAGCTGGTAAAAAAATCCACAAGACTCATCTAAATAGGTCTTTACATATTTCAGAAACTTAGGTTAGCCTTTCAATATCTGTTTTCGTTTTATAATTTCAGAATGATTCACATCTCCTAATCCATTTAGTGAATTATATAAAAGGGCTTTGTAAGTTATCTACAGTCTTTCTACCAAAAAAGAACATAAAGCCAACATGGAGCACTAAAACGGGTCTGTAACTGAATTGTGTAGATTAGAACAAAGTTGTTCTGGAAATCTTACTATGAATTGCTTAATTTCCATCATATATACTTTCACAAAAAACTTAGGTAATTCAGTTTTTAGCTAGATCATACATGAAGAATACAGCTTTTTTTAAGCTAAAAAAAAGTACAGTAATTCATCATACTAATTACTCAAATATTCTAAACACTTTACATGCTAAGTCACTTCTCAGCTTACTTGCATGGTATTGATTTTTCTTAATGATTACAGATTTAATATCAAATCAAATTAACTTATGAATTTGTAATAGCCATAAAATATTGTGAGAATGATCCATCAAAAGTTAAGTACTGGAAGTGTTACAAATTAGGAAAAAATATTGGAACCAAAAATGTTATGAGAATAACTGCACTGAAATTACTACATGCGCTGACAGTCGCTGAGGATATAAAAATCCTTGATAAAAGGAATAGTATTCACTACATTTGAGTGCTTACAATAGTAATTATACTGTTATTAGTGTTCATACACCTAAAAGCTTGCTTGTTTCATTTTTGTCTTTTTTTTTTCCACCTCCAACCTGTCTACTAACCTAACAACAATCATTTTGTCTCCTTACAAACCTTTGATTTCCTTTGATCATCATGGTACAACTCTGACAGTGTATTAATAGCTTTCAGAGGACGCTAACATTTATGGTCAAAGCCTAACAGAGAGGGCTATCTTATGCTGAAAGACAAAGTACTTGATTGATCTTTCCTCCAATTCTATGGGGCAAATCAAAATCAAGTATATACTCCATACAAAAAACTTCAACATGCTTATGCCTAAAGAGAGATCCTGGGATATTAACTTTTATTTTTAAGACTGCAAGTAACAATACTTGAAAAATTAGAGGGCTTTTTTCCACCTTAATTTGTCTATTTGACAGCACTTTGCAAATAGTCAGTTTTCATTCATTTCAATTTGAATGTATTATTCCCCCACAGAAAGGGGGAACAAAGATTAGCAATCCCCTGCACACACTAACACCAATAAGATGCATCTCACCTCATTTTAATGTTCCCAAGTGAAACAGCAGTTATCCATCAAGTACAGAAAAACAAAATGACTATACATTTCATAGCACTAGGAAATGTGTCAAGAAACAATAGACTAAGTATTTGCTATGCCCTCTTTTTCCCATCATTACAAGGACAGACTAGGATGAAAATGAACTGAAATGCATCACATCCAATTTCACATCTTTGCTGAACTTTGACTTTTGCCAAATACAATACTACAAACTCAGCAAGAGCTCACTTCTCAAGTATTTTTTCTGAAGAGGAATAAGACGACCTGGCAAAATACTAGCTTTTTCCAACACTAAAATTAAGTATGTTATATAATTTAAGTAAATTATTGAGGAAAAAAAATTATGATTAAGAATCCAATAGGTTCCAGTGTAATTATAATTTAACAATTAGCATTCATAGAGTAAGCATTTTTTTTCCTGAAACAACAGTTCTATATTGAATTAAAAACTGAAACTTTTCAACCATTACTTAAAGAGGGAAGTTTACTATTCTCCTTCCTTCTTCTCCCAAAAATTCAAAATTCAGCTAGAGGAACTGTGCAAAGTTTCAGTATCAGATATATAAGGGTTAGATCCCAAGAAAAATCTCAGACTAAGCAACATTTCTCACTAGAAAATTCAAATGGAAAGTTGTAGGTCTTGCAGTCTTTAATAAAGAGATTTTATAACTAGTTACTGTATTGTGGCTTGAGAAGGATAAGGATATGAAAGATGTCACTGAACAAAAGCAAAGGTAAGCAGTTATTAACAGACATCTTTTAAATATTTTTAAAAAGATTCAGTAAGATTTCTTTAAGTAACTCTGAATACGAACTTAAAAATAGCAAGTATACAATTATATAAACCCCAAATATCATAATTTTATGTTATTTTCCACAGCTTTTTTTATATCAACACACAGATTAGGTATGACACAGCTGGCAGCCTTAAAAAAAGAAACAAGGCAAATATCTTTTTCAGGCTTCTACACAAGTTTTAAGAAAGGAAAGTACAAATATTAAAAAACTTATCCCATCATTGCTTTTCTCCAAGTTTAAGTGATTAGCACACGTACATATTTTAAAGTTTTGTAAGCAACATTTCAAAAGGCAAGAATTTTGCTTCTAATTATTCTCTTTCACATTCTTGTTGATTTAACATGCACATATGCTCATTTGTACATATATATATATGCAGAATAATACCTGTGAGATTCTTGTTCTCCCTTCATTTTCTCTACTTTTGATAACATGTCATCCACTTTGAATGTTTTCCTGTGAAGAAAGAGCAGAAAGAATAGTTTCACATAGCCACTATTCCCATAACATAACAAGAAAATTTATTCAGTCTAAATTTGATTCACTTGATTTTATATCTAAAACTGTCTACATACAATCTTAGCCTTTTATCCACAAAGCACCCTTTTTAGACAGGCTAGTATCACAACTGTGTCATAGGAACGCAACTACAGTGCAGCTTTTCAAACAGTTTTAAAATAATACCAATAACTAGAAATAGATCTTTCAGAAATAATCCTACTGTTTTTAAAAAGTGTCATTTAACAGCATCATATTCAAATGTTGCTATAAACGTATCTAATATTTCAGCTTTTCTCAGAAAGAAATCCTTCACACCTTAGTGACACTTATGCCAACTATGCAGGTACAAGTTAGCTCTCCAGTCATTACTATTTTAACCTTGTCATAATTATGAAAAACACTTAAAACCTTATCTGACAAAACAGCAAAAAGACTTCTTTCTCCACAAAGTTACATTAAATGGACACAAAACAAAGAACAATGTACTTCTGAAGCCCCTCGTTGAGTGCATTCATACAAAACACTGAGGAGGAAAAAACATGACTGCAGCGTAGCAGGGAATAATCACTTCCTATCGTTTCTCTCAGTAAGTCTACCAATATCAGTCTGTTCATGCTCATATGTTCAGCCTGTTCTACTACATATACCCAATACGATTAAGTGTTCATTGCTAAATAAAGTTCACTCATGAACAGAGGTTATTCAACAGTTTCTGGAATAGTCGTTCAACTTCTCTTTAAAGGGAAATTAATATTTGGCCCTAGATGGCAACAAAATTGCCTAGACTAGACTGACAGTGCAACAGTAGCGAGGGCATCCTTGCTTTGTATCCTATTCTCTAAACAAACCCAACAATAATGAAACACAAGCTGTTGCCAAATATTGGATTTCTTACCAAAATGAGGTGGGCACTGTCTACACCCCTAAGTCTCCTGCGTGAAGAAAGGCTGTGACCTCATACATTGTTTACATTCTGCATCTAAGGCATCTGCACGATTTCGTTACAAATCACACAACGGCTGAATAGTAGCACTGGACAAGAAACACTGCACAAGTACAGGGTTGCAGTCAGGTAACAAGGAGAACAACTATATTTTGTGTAGTGAACAATCGCTGACCCAGAGCTGTGCTCAGCCTAAGTTTCATAAAGATGACAGATTCATGAAGTGACTCACCTCCACTAAAGAACGGATTACGAAAATGAACATTGCGATGCTCAGCTTTAGAGCAAGACATGTTAAAAACTGGGGAATTTGTTGAAAGTTATGAATTCTAAGGTTAAAAAAAATAGTCTCAATGTGCACCTTGCTTAAGTTTATCAAAATTAGCTACTGCTCTGCAGAACAGCAAGCAGTACACTTCTCTTTGGAAGGCAATGCGTGATCCTACCAAGTCACAAACTGGGGCTACTGTTCAGACTAGAGAATTGCTTAAAACACAGCTCTAGAGCAAAATTCTGTCATGATCTTGAATATGGGCTTGAAACTGGCTACAAGACATGTTTCGAGATGGTGAAGGTTTAACAATCTTTTGTAAGGTATACTAATATCTGACATGGCTTGCATTTAGTATTTGTGAGTATTACTGATCCAAAAAGAACAATGATTCAACCTTCCCAAATATCAAATTCAGGTTAGTCAAGAAAAGAAAGAGCTCCTAAAAATCTTTCAGAAAAAATAAAAACAGCAACCAATAAATAACAACCCAGTAAATCAAATGTGTTGCATTTGTATTAGATTTATAAGAACATAAAAATATGGAAATTTCTTTAAACTAGATTACTATTCATATGTCACCATATTCCCAATTCAGTCATAACAGACAAAACAGTTTTTATTATAATTGTCCCTAGTATCCAGGATTTTAAAACAGCATTTACTGGTGCTACAAGTATGTGCATCTTGCGCATTCCTTTCTCCACCCACTCTTATTCCAGTCAGGCACAGTAATAATTAACAAAGTATTAAAAGTCACATCATAGCATGCCATTACTCTACCAATAAATAAAAAAAATTCCTTTATTCAAACACTTCATGGGAAGCCAGTTTTGTAAACAGAGTTAATATCTTTATCCAACTCCATCATTTGGTCTAATAGATAGTAACACCTAAAGAAAGACTAACATGCCAAAAACCCGTTTCAGTTCTCATCAAGGATCACTTTACCAAACATATCACCTCTCAAAAAAATTTTGCAACACTTTTCTTTTTAAACCATATAGACTATTAGCTCAAATTGACACATGCCCATTAACTTATTACATATTAATATTTCTCTATATTTTAAGCATCTTGGTCATCAGAAATATTCTCAATATAAAACATATGGACCAACATCAATGGATACTTTCTTGGTAAAAATGCAATTTTACTTCCCTACCTCCAAGTGATAAATTTGTCTGGCATTTTTCTCAGACTACTGTAGAGCTAGAGATAAAAGATGTGGAGCTATAATTACTATTGTGATAGTTAAATTGTATCAAGCTTGGAAATAACTTCTTTGTTTTACATACGATACTGTTTACTGAAGTGGCAATCAACACAGTGAACAGCAATTAAAAATGGCAAAATTAAGAAGTCTCAGAGGGAAAACAAATAATATGCATATACTGTAACAGTCAATAAGCAGACTAACAATGATGCATTTTCAAAAGATATTCTTTTGCAAATAGAACTCCACTAACATTTTTATTATTCTGAAGCTAGGTATATGAAGTTTTCCAAATACAAGCCTCAGAAAGATTTCCAACTCCAATTCGTATTTTCTCTTCTTTTAAAGTCTCTTGTTCACCAAAATGACAGGACCGTATGTTAACTATTCCTATTGAATGAATGGCAATATTGAATAGCAACTAAGGTCTTGTGCACTTTTAAAAGTGTTTGCCAGTATAGACCTGCCAACAACAACCCCGCTAACCTTCTGGGGAAATTCAGCTGAAATTGTTTTGCCACAAGTCCTTCAGTCAGTGCCCTTACTACATCTAAATAGTTAAAGCTACATTTAAGCCACACCTTTCACCAGTTTAACTAGACTGCCGAGGAGAGGGACCACAGGATGAACGTAGCATGGAAAGATTTGGGTGGTGGTGGTGGGGGCACACAAGAACACCACATGCTTTGACAACCGATTTCTGTTTTTTTCTCCCCAACTAACATCCAGGAAACTACACTAGCTTACTTCTGTTGCATTACTGTGTTTTTTTTTAAAGAAAGTATACTGAAATGTTTTACTTCATTCTTCCTAGATCTAATTACCAAATTGATTCCAATAAGCCAATATTTTCAAAAAACTAGTGAGTGAAACGGCCATTAATCTGTCTGTTATGGATCAAAACACTATCTAAATAAAATCATAGCTCTAAATCAGAGTATTATGGCCATTAGTAAAAATCAATATGTTTCAAAGACAAACTAAGCATTACTTGGGCAGCTGAGGAACAGGAATTTGGAACAGTGGACAACACAATGTACATGCAAAGTACTACTTGTTTCCCAGCAGCTACAGGAGACATCCAAAGAAACAGAACAAGACAGGTAAAAGAAGAACATACGCATATCATTCAACTATAATTTAGTGTGAATAATAAGCAGGAACATACTTCTGTTGCACAGTTTGGAAAGGATATATATTGCTCCAGATACCTAGGTGACTTGCAAAAAAAATTAAATAAGCAAGCCCTAAACATTATTTCTTAAAATTTGGCTCTGCCCTGTTTTAAAATAAATAGACAATTCACTTCAGTAACTGTTGCAAGAAAGAAAAAAAAAAAAGCAGCAACTTCAAGTTAAAAAAATCCAATCAAAAGTCAGGACACATTCAAGACACATCAAGAAACAAAGTATCTCAAGTTATACATTACTGGTACAATTTTAAGACAAAGGTGGCTGCAAGATTTATAACTAATGACACCTTATTCCAAAATGGCAAGAACATTACTCTAAACAATAGTCAAGAGATGTGAGAATACCAAATATAGCCTATTCAATTTAAAGAGAAGTGTGCAAGTTCTATTGCTCAACAGATAATCCAAAAGTTATCTTCCTTGGATACAAGTAAGTTTTAAATTTTAATTGTCTGTATAATCAATTTTTATTGCTATTCCTTAAACGTTCATGATTAAGTATTTCAGTTCCACAGCAACTGTTTCCAAGCAATAAGAACTTCAGTGTTAAAATATTTTAAAAGTTTTTAAGCTACAAAACCCCCAAAGTATAAGGAATGATTTTCAGTTTGAGGGGGGAAAAAAATGTAAGAACTTTGAAATTGCACTAATAATTACATACACTTATATCATGCACTTTTCAATCCACAGTATTTATGTATTTTACAGTCAATTAACATACAGCCATAACACCCTCAGATGAGCTGGATGACTGTTTTGCAATGTCAAAACCGAAGCCCATTTCTCAGATGTATCCAATTCAAAGCAATCTTTTTAAACAAAATACTTGCTGGATTTTTTATAAAATGCTATAAACCAACTTCTTACATTTTTCAACTGTTCAAATAATTAGGGAGAATATTAATAATATTAGTATATTGATTCTTTCCAAGACAATTTAACAAAGCTGATAAAAGTTCTTTTAAAATAAGTGATTAGGTGACAGTTTAAATTAAAATGTTCCATATAATTAAGATTAAGCACCACTGATTTCATAAACCCTGAAGTTAAGTCTTTGGGTTTTTTACCCTCCCTCCCATCTCTTCCCAAGAAGTTTTCCCCCAAGAAGAAAGCAAACTTCAAGAATTAGGTTAGGATCCTGCAGATGGTTATAAATATTTGAGTACTCCCAATATTAATTGAAGTCACAAGCCTAAAGTTACACACATGCTTAACAATGCAGAAGCAAGTTCCTAGATCTCAGAAATAACTGAAAAGTGATGTATGCATTTTTGAAGCTCTTCAAAAACAAAATTAATGTTTTACACACCATCTGAAAACAGCAGGTCACTCTCCACTATTTTTTGACTTCTGCTACTTGGCTAATATTTTAAGATTACTTTTCAAAAAAAAATTTTACCTTTTGATATTTGTTCGGGAGTTTCTATGGGACATGTAAGTGAGAGTTCTGTGCAAAAATATTGGCTGCAGGGGAAAAAAAAAAAAGAAAAAAGTTAATATGCTTTACAGTTTCCTACAAGCCCAAAGTAAAGGAGTGATAAAGACCAATTACTCACTGCTATGAGATTCCGGGTACGTAGAAATCTATATATCTGTGTTGGTTCTGAGAGAAAGAAACATATGTTATCTAACATACCTACACCTCTAGAAAGACAGCTTTATAATGATGAAAAAGTATCTAATTTAACATGTTGAATATTATTTTTTTAAACAACTACCAAAGTCACAGTTTAAGTGAAACATCATGATGTCTAAGTAAGTCTCAGTTAACAAGTCAAAGGTTACTCCACCTACTGTATAACATGAAGCAACTTCTTGTTTAAGCTACCGTAAATCAGCATCACAACTCAGACAGCTATGACTGTTCTTGTTTTTCCATCAAAATATGCTCCTTTGAGCCTTAAAGTCACAAAAAAGGCAGAAAAAAAAAGCTCAACATACTACAATTTATTGTTGAACAGGTAAGTTTTCTTCCCCTAAATAGTGAATACCAAAATAGTATACTAAGTTTATATAACTGGACAATTTTGTATCTGATTGTTTCATCCTTCTGGAAAACACCAAAGTCACTGGCAAACACAAGATACCAAGGCAACACTAGGGTGTGTCAATTACCTATGACAAATTACAGATCATTTTAAGCTAGGAAAGTCATATCCAAAACCTTTTACGTTCATAGGATCAATTTATTCTGGTAAAGTACCTACTGTTCCAAAGTGCAAACTGATGGAGTATAACAGATCTATGCTCAATACTAACATGAAAGAGCCACATCATTTGAAACAGGTGTAATACACCAAAGTTCAAAAAAGCAAGACTTGTCTACAGAAAAGAGGACCTTCAGTTTAGTTTTAAACAATTAAGTGAAATCAGTACAAAAAAAGTTTAGCTCTAGGCCAGGTTATATCTACAAAGAATTCCAATCTAACCAGAAATATACTATTCTTAAACTGAAGTAAGAGCCAGCTTAATTAGGTAGTGTCAACAAGAGGCTTGGGAAAGGCTTGATAAAATGCACCAATGAAGAATAGGAGACAGAGAGAACAGAGAATGCTGAGTGCCCATACTAAGGCTGTCAGCACTGTCTCCTCTTCCCCCAGAAAGAAACTAACCAACTATTTATTTTGTAAGAAATACAATAGTTTATTTTTAGAAATATAATAGTTTATTTTTATATTCCTGTAAAGCACTTATTTTAAATAACTGGAAACCATGTTGTTATTTATGGAATTCTGTAACCAGAATTGAACAAGGATGGCATTTTAAAATCCTTCATCCCTTTTAAAGCTACAATTCAGCCTTATCTCTACACTTAAGAATATAAGATTGCTAAGACTATATTAGTAGATAGGTGTCTTATTATTAAAGAGAAGGAAATCATAAGTGAGCTTAGTCATTAAAGAGTGTTGAAAACAGTAAAATTCTGCTTAACGTGAATTAAGAAGTATAATCATAATAAAATCTGTACGTTTGAAATCAAGAAAAAAGAAAAGAAAGAAATTAAGGGATATGTGCACTTTCATAAAAAATGAAAATACTAAGTAGTCACAACTTGTAAAGCAACATTTCAGATATTTTAGTCTGCAAAAAAACATGACATACTCATAATTTAGAAATATATGAAAACATTAATTATGCTCTTAAGCATCCAATATGTAATTTAAAGAGTGTACTGCTGCTTGAACTTCAGCTTTCCTGAGCAGGAAAATTCTATAATACACTTTTTTTACCTGTGAAGTACAGGTCTATCTTCACATGTCCATGTTACTCAGGAAAAAAATAAAATAAATTTTTATCTTTTTTCTAGCATATGACCTTGAAAAGGGACAAAAACATTCAAGAAGAATGTGATTCAATTTTACACATGCTAGGATTTCTTAATCCAGTATTTACTCATTGCTGTTTTCTCATAATAATCACACTACAAAGTTACCACGTTGTGATGGATTTACACTGTAACTTTTTCCTGGTCATTACCTGCACAGACCGGGCAGGGGGAAGAGAATCCCCCCACACACCCACCTCTGACACTCAGCACTGAGCAAACCTCTTAAAGGTTCTGTTTATCACTTGACCTATTTGCGGGAAGGCATTTATTGAATGTAAAGCTTTGTTAACAGGGCTAAGATTCAAAAGAAAGCCGACGTTATTAAGGATTTGACACATCACCAAAAACTCCAGCGTGTTATCAACACCATCACTGTCTAGAGCAAACGAGCGCAGGCAGTGACAGCACCAATCCCAGAACCACACCATGCATTTAGCAGGGCATTCAAAATTTCCTTCAGCCCCTTCCCATCGCTCAGGAAGCTCCTAGCACAATGCGAGTTTATTACTACTCCGAGCTTTTGAACCAGATTTCCGTAAACAACTTTCCGCTGCATCCAGGGGGATTCTCCCCCTCGCGGGAACTCCCCCGGGGCGACGGACGGGTCGCAAAGGTCAGTTCCCAATATGAAGCCTCAACGAGGGGACGATCGCACCAGACAAAGAGGGACGAAGTACAGTGAAGTGATAATCGCACCCGTGCCCTGAAGGGGCCCCGGAAAGGCGGCGGGCGAGGAGCGCGGAGGCGCCGCTGCCCCTGCTCCCCCGCGGGCTGCCGAGAGGAGGGGAGGGAGCCCCGCGGCCCTGCGAGCCTGACGGGACCCGCGAGCGAGGAACCAAGTTCAGGGGCT
>NW_020448974.1:3484585-3510515 GCF_003343035.1 Apteryx rowi
GCGGGGAGGGAGGGGGCGGCCGGGGCGGGTGGGGTGAGGAGGGGGGAGGGGAAGCGCCGAGCTCCAACTCCTCTAAGTCTCCTCCGCTCCGCTCTCCTCAGCGCCGCGGCCAGCCGAACCCGACGACGGCGACGCGCCCGCCTCCGCCGCCCGCCCATTGGCTCCGGAGATGGCGCCGCACCGCCGCATTGGCCGGCGCCCGGCCCGCCCCCGCGTGACGCACGGATGGTTCTGGAAGAGTTTGGTTGGTCGGTGCGCTTCACCGCTTGGCGCTTCTCCCCTCCCCCTCCTTTGAACTGAATTCGCGGGAAAGGGCCGCTCACCCTCCGGCGCGGGGCATGCTGGGTAGGGCCGCCCGCCCGCCCCTGCGCGCGCGCCCGCCCGCGCCGCGCTCCGCGGGCCCCCGCGGCTGCGGCCCCCCGGCCCCGGCGCCTGCGGGGAGCCGCCCCTCGGAGCTGCCGCCGAACCTCGGCTGCAGATCGGCCGCGGTTCTGTGGTAAAAACGGCCGCCCTGGGTCGGACCTGAGGTCTGGCTGGTCCCGCGGCTTTGCCCCGGCCCGTGAGGTTTCCTCAGAGGACGGGACGGGGGATCTGCCGCCGGGGCAGGGCGGCCTGAAGCCTGAGGTAAAATGTTCCCGGTTTTGCTCTCCCCTTGCAGGGAGGGGTTCAGTATATCCCCTCCCCGCTCAGCGAGGACCCTGGGGCCGCCGGGGAGGTGAAGGCTCTGCCCCGAGGGCTGCCCACCGCCCCCTGGGCCCCGCTCCGCGCCTGCGGGCGGCGGTTAAACCGCCCCGAGTTCGTGATACATGTCATAGCGCCCGGCTGCGCGACGGGAGAGTTCAGCGCCGGCTTTACTTAGTCAAACTAATCCTTACCAGCAGTGTGGCCAGCGCGATGTAYTGAAGGATTTGACAGCTGTCCAACCATGTTGGCTACCTTCTAAGAAACGTTGTGAGAGTGATCGTACGAGGTGGGGTAAAAACCGTTTGTGGGTGAAATACAGCCTTGAGTTTTGATACCAGCTACAACTGATGCTTGGTCTGTACCACCTGTGTTTATCTTCAAATTCCTAGTGTTAAGGAAAATAAAGTGGTAATATTAAGAGGAAAATTACCTATCAAACTCAGCCATGCTGTAAATGTGCCTTACTCTATAAGCGCAAGGGACTTCTAATCTGATGTCTCAGTTGTCTGTTATTAACCATACTGGATTTTAAGAGAGAAAAAAACACACACACACGCACACACACACACACACACATATATTTACATATATTTGGGCAAATAAATTGTTACTAGTTACTATTCTTTTTTTTTTTTTACTTTTTATTTATAAAACAAGCTTTTACGCACTTTATCCTGCTTATCTTCGTAGTATTTGTGTGCTTATTCTTGTCTTCCTATTCAGTTTCTCTGCTGCCCACTCATTTATTGTTGCTGAACATATCTTTAATTGCTTACTGGCAGTGGCAATGTTTGATGCACTGTACATTTCTGAGGACGGACACTTTACATGTAACTTCTGTCCTGTTAATACCAGGGGACTTTCTGTTGCGCTGGGTATTTGCCAGTCTTCTGAAGATTTGTAGACTAGATAGCAACAGCATGTCAAATGAAGAGTATCTTCAAGCAATCAAAGGTTGATCTTGAGGTCAGTGATACCCTGTGCCAAGTGACAAAAGATAACAAATATCGTAATACGTGTGAGAGAGGCTCCTAAATGTTGCATACCTGCAATTTTGTCCTTAGAAGTTGTTTGTTGCCTAAAATCTATCCCTAAGTGATTCCTCCCTTCTGTTTATGAGGCTCGGATGCTTCTGGTGGCTCATCCTTCTAAATTTCAAAACCAGGAGGAGGAGCCAGAGGGCAACTTTCCAAATGGGAGTAAGAAAGATAATTAGGCAATTAATCTCTGGCACTGGAGTCAGATCTGCTTGTGAATGGAGAAACTAAGGATGCAACTCTAGCCTTGAGTGGGGCAGAATATCACAACACAAAATATGTGCATATGGGCCCTCTGGAAACATAGGACAGACTGCCAAATACTACAGCTTCCATAGCTTTAGCATGTTTTCCTTAATTTGTAGAAAGATTCTTCATTTTTTCATTTGTTTCTTTAGAGCTCCTGCCCTGGGCTGTTCATTCGTACTTAAAAGAGTGTAGAGTACTATTCAGATGCATGCTGAAAGAGCCTCAAAAACTCTGAAATAAAGTATTTGGGGCTTCATGGTGTGAGTGGCTAAAAAGAGCACAGGTCATGAAAGAACAGAAGTAACTTTATTTAGCACAGGTAGAAGCGAGAAAAGTATTTCTTTTTTTGAAAGACGAAGGGAATTATCATGCTTTCTTCAGAAGAAATGAGCTGTAGCATGTGGCTGTAGCATGTAACATCATGGACTTGCCTAGTAATATGGACTACTATAGATTTTACAGATGCATTGATTAAAAAAACCCCATCTAACTATATAGCAAGTAACAAAGAAGATGACCACATTTAGCAGATGACAGGGTATCTGTGAAGCTAGTGAAAATGTGTTTTCTAATAAAGTAGTTTAATAAAGACAAGCAGTGAAATATAGTGTACCTTATTAAAAATTGATACCAGCTCATAAAATTAAAAAAGTAAAAGATGACAAGTAGTGTATTTGTTTGCCATAAATGCAAAAATATCCTAACATAATGCAAAAAAAAAAAACAGCTTAAGAAGTTCAATATGATCAATGCAAGAAACAATCATTCACAAACCTGTGTTGCTATTGGAACAAATTCCTGGTAGCGAAAGCAGAAATAGTTGGCAGCGGTGTTTTTATGATATGTCAGTTTTTATGGCTCAAGATGGCCAATCCATTCTTGTTTTCACATACTGTTAGTGGGATTTACATTTGATATCCAAAAGATCAGATTTGTTTCCTGCTGATTGAAAACATATGCTACTTCTAAATCTCTTTTTCCCAAGCTTTATTGCAATCTGTACATACCCAACATTCCTGTCATCTTGAAAGGCTAAAGTGCAGCAATTTTTACCCCTTCAGATATGTATGAAAAAGTGTAGATAGATTTTATACCACTTTATGACTTGTTTCTTCATTTCATCGTTACATGCTTTTCTTGGTTGCCCGTAGTGCTCCTATGCGACTTAACTTTCCAGTTTCCAGTCCTCCAAATTACTATATCTCAGCATAGAAATGTTTAAAAGAGAAATCCTTGTTTAAAGAGGAAATTCAATACCCATATACTTGGAGCTCAGACTAAATTAAAGCTCTGTTAGTATAATTCTATAGAATTATATGCTGTGGAACCAAGACAAACATATACAAATACTGCATACATGCATACGTGAAGGTATGGATCCTACAGCTGTACCACTCCTGCTCCAAATACAGATACATTTCACTGGCATCTCTTTCTTTTACTAAAGTGAACTAACTTCACTAGATGTGGAGATAATTTCATCTGCAGTAGTTATTAATTCATTCTTCAGGTCATGTGAGGAAAGAGGAATGAACTACTTGCTCACAGTTGACTCACTGGTCCCATTTCCATTCTTCATTTTCACTCTGATTTGACTTTGATCAGCAGCAACAGGCCATGGAAATTATTAGATAAGCTGCTCTTTCCTACGTACTTGGAAAGCAAAAGTCAGCCCCCTCTTTGTGCTTTCCCAGTCTCTTGTAAACAAAGGCTACATAATGTTGCAACCTGAGAAAGGGAGTCACTGCAGCCTCCTGCGTAGAAGTGTGAGAGTGGGTGGGCAGAGTACTGGGTATATTTAGGATGGTGGGATCATATTGCAGTTGGGGTGGTAGCTCTCAGTTTCAGTGTGCTTTTCTGCATGTTAATGTCTACTGCTGCCCTGTTTTTATAAGCAGGGAACTAAGAAAATGAACTTCACTGTAAGGGAACAACTGTACTGAAGCATGGCAAAGGGAAGAGCGAAGATCTTGCATAGCAGGCCAAGTGTTCTGATGCATGGCTATGAATGCAGTATGCGTGGAAGATTGACAGAGCAGCCACTTGTGATTCTCATTCATTTATTTGGCTGGGGACTGCTTTTGTACAGAGCTGTTCAAATGTATTTCAGGAGCAGTACTCAAGGAACCTGGCCCTCAGGGAATCTTAATGCACCCATAATGCACAGCTTTCGGTGAGCAGGTTGCTTACGTGTCTGACTTATTGTAGGGAGTGAAAAGTGAATGCACAGTGTGTTTTGCATTGCTGAATCACTTTTCTTCTGAATTCATATGGTGAATAATAAGTGATAATTATTACTCAGTCATTATTACTCAGTAGAAATCTGTGCCACTGCTCTGGAGTTGTTTCTTGGAGTTCTCTTAGTGATATTTTGATACCTCTTTTCTGACTTTTCTACGGTGAAATGTATTTCCTGATCTTCAGTTAATGATTTATTTCTGCTTGGTGGCTTTTATTGGTATTGTTTGTCTTTAGTGTTTAGATAGTGGACTAAAAATATCAAAATTGTTTCAAAAGCATTATGAAAAGCTCAGGCTCAATATATTAATTTGCTCTAGAAGAGTAACATATCTGTTAAGATGATTCATCTGTAAGCCCAGATGTCTAACAGTAACAGCATTCGTCACAGAAAAATACATTTCACACAGTGAATTAAAAAAAGGTTTGTGAGGTAAATGTAATCAGTCCAGGATAACATCCACTTAGTTTTGAAGAGAAGTCTAAAACAAGATCTTTATTCATATAAGCTCTTATCAAAATCAGAAGTAGGTGTCCTGTAAAAACAAAATGAGGTAGTGTTATTCAACTCTGTTAAAACCTGAATAAACTCCATGTGCCACCAAAGACTCCATAGGCAGGAAAGGGACTCATGGAGACTCTGTGCTGAAGAAGGAATGTCATTGCTCAGTTCAACTCCCACAGCACTTAGAACAGACCTTAAGCTGACCAGTCTATGTTAAACTTTGTCTGAGCCCTTCATTTTGAGTTTCTTAATCAAAGTTGTAATTGTTTGAACAAGCTGCTTGAGGTGAGGTGGATAAAAATTCTCGTCCCTTTAGCCTTGGAGCAATTGTGGATTTCTGTCATGGCTTAAGCAAGGTGTTGCTTTTTTTAACTTGAACTTCAGGAAAGAAAAATGTGTGCCTTTAGGGTCTTAATCCAGAGATTTTTGCCCTTTTTACAGAAGATCTGTAGATCCCCTGTATATGCTAAATTCAGAAAAAAAAGATTATAGAGATTAATGTATGACTCCACACAAAATACACAGCAAAAATTCATGCCAAATCATGATATATAAACATTATTTAACACAGGTAAAAGGAATAGGAATCATGCTAGTTCATACTGTAATTTTAAAGATCCACCATGTGTGGTACTTACTACAAAACTATCCTAAAATAATTCTAAGTGAGCTTTCAGGAATTGTATTCTCTTAATCAAGTCATGGAAACAGTGAAGATACAGCAACTAAAAAAATGAGGCTTTTGATGCAGACTTAATGATTAAACTCAGAAGTGCAGAGATCAAAGAGAAACCGCTGGGAAGATGTGAGAATTAAGTCAGTTACAGATGTGAATAGAAGTTTCTCACCAAAAGGTCTGTTGACAGTGCAGGAACGAAAGCTTCAATCAGTCAAAAAAAAAGGAGGATCAAAGAATATGTCAATAGATAGTAAAAATGAAACCTCTAATTAGTCAAAAGATAAATCAGTTTTAGCTTTAAGTAAAGGATAAGATTTGATACTCAGGGATCAAAATTCTTTCTTTTGTGGCTAAGCAGCGTACAGGTTAATAAGATGAGAATTTTTTAATTTTATTATCAGCAATGAATTAAATGGGAAGATCAGGGCAGAAACTATTCTCCTAATGTTTCCCAGTTTGCCAGCTCTACAAAATTCACACACACAAAAGCTTATCCAAACGTTTCATGGGAAAGTTAACATATTTTCTGAGGTTTTATATGCTAGAGGTTGCTTCAGAAGGCATTTACAAGTATTTACTTTGTTTTCTAAGTGCTGCTTGGGGTGTATGATTCTGCACACTATAATCTAAATTATCCATACTTCCAGAAGTAGTTTTACTGGGTTACCACATGCCTGTTGCCATGACTGTGGTCAAAGTACTTCTACCAAACAAAACAAAGCTCCATGGAAGGAGGTGAGAAACACAACAGGAGGCAAATTGTGAGCAAGAATTATAAAATACCACTCCTTTCCCCACTTTTTGGAAGGAGAAATAAATCTATATCTGATGCAGTTTATGCTCTTTGGCATTCCAGTTTAATTGATGTGGTACTGACATTGTATTTAAACAATACACGGCTTTGCTCTGAGGAAGTTCTTATCTCCACCTATATTACTTAGGATATGGCTAGGCAACCCAAGGGCAGGCCACAATTTTACTCATTCTCAGCGCCTAGACAGATTAGTGAGATAAACTAAGATTAGCAAGACTCTGTTCTACAGAGCTCTGGCAACATTCCTAAGTGAAAATGTATGTGCAAGAAATAATATTAAATTAAAGGTCACTAAGCAATGCATTCCATGGTGTTGACAATTTGGGAGTATGTAGATGATTGATATAGTTTTAAATTGTTTAAATGTGACTGGCATTCCACCTGATTATGAATTATCAACTGGAATACGATCATTGATAGTTATAACTATCCCATTGCATTTAGACAAAATGTCAACTACTTCCTAACCAGCCAAATGACAATATCAAATTAAAAGGCATGCTTACAGCCACTGCCATTCAAGCCCCTAGATAAACAGATGGAGCAGGTACTGAGTACCAGATGTGAATTGGCAAGGAAACAATTCCAGAGGCATAATTCCCCTTCACTGAAAATTCCCTGTCTGTAGTTGTTCATATGTTGGGGCAACGGAGAAGAAACAGAATGTCTGAAAATGACTAGAAGGAAATCTGATTCATAAAAGTTCAGGTTCAGAGCCAACAGAGAGAAGAAAGTAAAGCTCTTGCCTTTTTAAAGAGACTATATACGAGGGTAAATTGTCTGATAGTGGTTCTGTTAAGGCATTGGATGAAAGTGCTCTTTTGTTTATTTTTACTGATAAAATTGAAGAGATAAGTGAGTGAATGAAATTCTGAGAAGCATTCAGATGTAATGCTGCTGGGTAAGAGCCAACAAGCTGCAAGAGTGAAGTGCTGCATTGAAACAGGCAAGCATTTATCTGTCAGAATGGAATTGTAACATTCATATAGGACAGGTACAGGTACCAGTAATAATGTAGGTATGGATCTGACTAATTGACCAATTGCACAGTCTTAAAATAAATTTTTGGAGGCTCAGCGTTGAAATGCAATGTTGGAACCACTGTTTATGCTGATCGACTGTCAGTTTTAGCAGATGCAAAACTAAATGATCATGCAGGAGTTCARTGTAGTCCAAAGTTTGGGTTAGTCTATTTTTGAGAGTATATTCCAAGCTGCTTTATTAATATATATGTTCGTATATTTTTTAAACCAAAGCTCCACGTTCTCAGTAAATCCTTTGAGAGTTTTGCTACAAAAGTGTTCCTAAGGATGAACCATTGGCCCAGATGAAGTCAGTGAAAGTTTCCCAATTATTTTCATGGGGTCAGGACATTGCTGTCATTGTTTAAAAGTTCATCTTCATACAGTTTTAGTTAATTGTAATACATTGTACAACTTCTGGCATTTTCTGAAAAATCATAATTGTTTATACACTCATCTAGTGAACCAGTAGAAATAAATAAAATAGATGTATCTAAATCAGTTCATCATTTAAATATTTTATTTATGCACATTAACCTTCATGTATTTTAATATAGATAAACCTTAAATCAAAATCAAAATAAAGCAAAACCACTGTATTTATTTCCTCTTCACAATATATCCGTTTCTTGCAGACTATAATGTATAATACTAGGCTGTGACAGCTTGCCAGAACTTCTCCTTCAAGGACCTACTGATGGAGTTTTTTTTAAAGAGACTTCATAAGAACAGGAGCAACAGCCAATGTGGTGAGCAGTACAGATGCAGGCTGCACCAGTTCTCGCTCCAGTCTTCCCATTAAGATTTTCAAAACTCTCTATATCCCAGCGTCTTTATTGGTAATAGATCCCTCCCTTAATTTGCACTGATGCATTTGGAATGTCAGCTCCCCAAACAAGGCACATGGGAGGCATTTAAAGTAGATTTTTTGAAAGGAAAATGAACAAAGAGTATGTCAGGTTCCATTTTGATTTGCATGACAAATCCAGCATGCAGTGTTCTGGTGGGTCGGGCTGGGCTTGCCTGCCACTCACTGCATTTGTCACTTTGGTTTGAACACTTTTGACAGTCCGTAATGTTAATTGTTCTAAGGATTGTTTTGCCTGGGGAACAAAAGGGGAGGCTTTTTTATTTTTGTACTTGTTCCATTTACAGGAAACAAGGGATATCTGAGAGAGCAGAAAATGTTTTCGAACTGTGTGTGATGGGGTTTATTTGTAAATAGTCCTGTGAGGTCATCAACAAGTTCAACATTGTAAATCTCATTATTACTCACTGTGTGTGTGTTTCTGAGAGGAAAATATCAGGCCACTAAACTAAAAACTTGGTGATTCTGTTGTTTTGGTGCACACCATTCTTTCTTCCTTTGAAGTCCCGCAGTGATGGGTCCTGCGGAGTGGTTTGTGCTGTGCCTGTATACTTCTATCAAATGATATTGTGGAGCTTTGACAAGTGCTAACAAGGGATTTAATGCCCTAAGAGGCATTGGTGGACACATATTGTTATCGCTATATGGATAGCATGTGAAGAGCTCTCACATATGTCAAAGACCTGTTGGTAAATATGTGCATGTGACTGAATTCTCTTAGAGGCACAATTCAAGGTGGTGGTTGCCGCTGCCTCTCAGGGGAGGCACACTTCTGTACCTTGTGTTTGATGGCATTTTCTGTGTTGAAGTTCCTAACCGACTGCTGTTGGTACAGCAGTGTGTGTTGATCACAGAAAATGTTTTCAGGCTGATAGAATGATCAATCATAAAGTTTCAGAAGACTGTATTGTTTATGTCTGTGTCTCTGCTTTGCAGTTATTGCTGTTTTTCAACCAAAGGGATGCTTGATGTTTAAAGACTGAGGAGAGCAAGAAGACAGAAAGAGAATTTCCCAGAGGTTTCCAAGTAATGACTGACATCTACCTTTTCAGCTTTGAACTCCAACACTGTATGTACTGTTCTCATTTACATGTTGTGATCTAAGTGAACCACGACAGATAAGTTGTAAATACAGAATGCTTTTATAATATAAAATCATGCAGTCAGATTCAGAAATAACAAAATAAACTAGAGTAAACAATCAAGCATAGTAATTCCAACCACATTCTGGCTTAGAGATTTAGTATAGTAATATTACTTCACTTCTCATGCCAAGTGCAGTCCTCCTGAAGTAAGTACTATTTTAGTGAAGTCTGCGGATTTAAAATCATCAGGGTCAGTCTGAGCTGGTGAATCTCGAAACATTCAAAATAATTAATAATTAATGTTACTGATGAACGTGAGCGGTAACATTCTTACACCACCACTTTGAGAAGGGTTAGCCTGTTGTGCTGCTTTACTGAAATCTGAACTCAATGGGAGTTCAGGTACTTACTGCAGTTTGGGTCTTGAGAGATTGAAACCTTTGCCTCACAAGGGGGGAGGGCTGTGCTGGCCCCCCCTGCCCCTGCAGCTGTCCTCCCGGCAGGAAGTTCCTCCTATTGCAGGCATGGCTCGACTGCTTTGAGGCAGCTGCTGGATTTTGCAGATTCTGTTGTGATTTATTAAAGTGAATTGATAGCACCGTAATGTGCAAAACCGTAGCTTGGGGCAGTTCAGTGTAAGTCATGGGAACCTCCAGTGTGGACAGCCTGCATGTGGAACTGCTGTTGTCATTCCAAGGTAAGTGGTCCCTTTGCATGAGACACAACTGCTATTCAGAAGTGCCTCGGCCAACAGGATCTGAACTTGATAGTTTGTATTTCTCGGTCTTGTGACTGGATGATGCCTCTCCGCTTCCTGGTAGCTTTCCTGTTCGATCACTTCTTGGAAAGCAGTGTCATTATTTCCTGACAGAGTGAAAAGTTGCTACGCCTCTTCCACTAAGAATTCATTCTTGTTTTTGAATTGTGCCTAATATATATATATATAAAATCAAATTAAAAGAGCCTCCCCCCCCCCAAATCCACTTTTTTAATTGTTCTTGCTAGGCTTTTTGTTGTATGATTTTAACAAAAGTCAGTTTCTCAGAGTCTAGCTCCGGGCTCAGTAACACTCCTTTAGGCCATGCTACTATAATAAAAGGCAAAGATAACTCACAGCCTTTTCGGCTAACAAACACGGAGAACGTGCAGCCAGAAATCCTCTTGCCGCTCGTCTGCTGCCTCTTCCCTGCCCGCTTGCTCGGCGAGGGAGCGAGCGTCAGGCAAACGGCTCCTGCCTCTTCCTCCGCGGCGGAGCAGCCGCCTCGGCGGGGCGGAGCAGAGCAGAGCAGAGCAGAGCAGAGCACTGGAGGTGCGCGGCGCTGCCCTCGCAGCTAGGCGCCGTGCGCGGCGCTGCCCTCGCAGCTGAGCGACGGTGCCCGGCGCTGCCTTAACCGGCTGGTGGCAGCGAGCGCTCCGCGCGCGGGAGGGCGCGGCGCGGCCGCCAGGGGGCGCCGTAGCGGCGGGGCGGCCCGGAAGTGCGGCCCGGAAGTGCGGTGCCGGGGCCGGGCGGGCGCGTGGGGCCGCCGCAGCCATGGCGGAGCGCATCGAGCAGCGGCTGGAGGACCGCGTCCCCGAGCTGGAGCAGCTGGAGCGGGTCGGGCTCTTCACGCGCAGGGAGATCAGGTGGGGCCGGGCCGGGGGGCGGCCGGGCCGGGCCGGGCCGGGGGGCGGCGGCGGCGGGGACGTTGAGCTCTCCTCCCCCTCCCCTCCGGCAGGGCCGTGCTGAGGAAGGCCTCGGCGCTGGAGCACAAGATACAGCGCAGAGCCCTGCGGAAGGAGGATTTTATCCATTACATCCAGGTAGGCTTTACTGGTTAGCGGCGCTCGTCAGCGCACCCTGCGGTCCGGTGCCCGTAGAGGTTACGTGCGTAGTTAGCTGTGTGGCAACGGGCAGTTTCTCGAGCCTCCTCCTCCTTATAAATGGTTTCTTGGCAGAGGCTCTTGACCGGGCGCCCCGAGCGCGCAGCATAGCCGGGGTTGGCACCTGCGCTGGGATGAAGCGAGTCTTCTTGTCCCGACTCTCTCCTGCCCCTTTCTTCTCTCTTCAGGGATGCGGAGACCCCTGTTTCCTGACACGCTGTGCAAGTTATCATGAAGTGTAATTTCCTTTTCTGTAGAAGTTTGGCTTGTGCCTTACAATTCTGAAAATGTGTATAGGGTGCTGGAGGCTGAAGTCTGAAATGTCACATGCAGTGTAAATACTCRAACTTACTTTCAGTCAACTTTCAAAACATAGTTATCTGGCTGCAAATTTGATTATGTTTTCTTTCAAGCTTGGTTATGTTTTTGTGGATGTAATTCTTATTGCCCACCTGATTAGCTATAAAAACTGGATCTGTTTTTTTGTTTGTTTGCTATTGCATGCTTCCTCATTTGGTTTTAACTCTTTTTTCTTTTCTAGTATGAAATTAATTTGCTGGAACTAATAAAGAAGAGAAGAGCAGTAAGTTTTTTGAACTACTTAGAATGCAAAATACCATACATCAAACCTTCTAGTGCAATGTAATTAATATTTTTTTCTCCTAGCGTATTGGCTATTCATTTAAGAAGGATGAAATAGAGAACTCCATTGTGCAAAGAGTCCATAGCCTCTTCAAACGTGCCACAGGAAAATGGAAAGTAAGTCTGTTTCCTTCATTTGGACCAGTAGGCTGAAAAATACTCTTTTGGCATGGTGTGTTTTAAAAAGTAAATACAGATATCATTGCCAAAAATATTTGTAGTGCTATAGGACAATGTAATTGAAAAGTTAAGTAGAAGTTAGGTCATACAGTTAGTAGTAGCCTAGAAGTAGATCATTCATATCAGATAAATGTTTTTTGTACAGAAACAATATTTTGTCCTTTCCAAGTCATTACTACTTGTCTGTCTTGAGCCATGTACTTCCATGTGAGTTTGGTCTGCCAGCTTCCAAAATCTGGAAACTTAGAATAAAAAGAGCTTTCATCTGCCTTAGGAAAAGATTGTCTTGAAACATCCAGTGCTAGTACCTAAATGGGTGCCTAAGGAATCATCACAATGAGCTCTGTACGACACAAATTTGGCTGCAGAGACTGTGAGGGTGTATCTTGTAGATGGAGGGCTAGCTTCCTTTGGACATTTTGCAGGAACTGGAAGATCTGAAAGAAAGGGAATTTGAGAATCAAAATTACTTCTATCTGCATGTTTTTTTCTGGTCAGACCAAGTGCATATTCTTTGCTTGTCAATGTGCAAAACTGATTCTGTGCTTGCCTTATTATAAGGTTAATTCTCTTTCCCCTTGCGTTTCCAACAGGAAGACGTCCAGCTGTGGTTGTCGCATGTTGCATTTTGCAAGCAGTGGGTGAGTTTTCAGAATACGAATCTTGCCCGATTCAAGATGATCCTGAAATGACAATCAGTCCAGCACCTGCAACTAGTGTTACAAGACAGAATAAATTTTACTATGTCATAATACAGTATTGGAATAGTTTTGATGGTATTATTGGAGCTGCCTGAGATTTTCAGTGATGTAAATAAGTGCAGAATTTGACTCGGAATGAGTTAGTATCAAATTTGCTGCTTGCAGGTGGCAAAGGTGGGGCTGATTGCATTGAATCTGGAGTATTGTTTGGTTTGTGAGGATCATACTATTGGCTATTGCTTCCCTGGAATGCATGGATCATCTATCTGTGACTTGTGATTTTGTTCCAAGTATTTCTTACAGTGGTTATGCTGAAAGGTATAATCCTGGCAATTTTGTACTTTGTAAACTTTTCTGTGCCAGTTTTCATGTCATTCCTACTGTTCAGACATTGACCTTACGGTACTAAAGAAGGTGATTTTGTCATAGTAAAGAATGTGGCCACCAAAACATGTAGTCTACCTCAGAGTGGTCAGTGAGGCTATGGGTTTGTGACTCGTACAAGATTTGTGTTAGCTCTTTAGCTCAGAAAAGATTTAAGTTAACTATCCCAATGCAGTCATGGTAACATCTGAAAGCTGGTCAGTATTAAACAAATGTGAGAAGCTTTCTATTGAACATAAAGGAGTAGAGAAGTCTTTTCTGTCACAACTGCATTGGAGCTTGTAACCTTCCATAATGAAACTTTGGTGCTGGTGGTTCAGTTCAGTACAAGAATAGGTAAAACTAAACTTTTTTTTTTTCTTTTACAGAATGCAAAACATCAGCTTAGTAAGGTGTTTTCCTGCATGTTAGCCATTCATCCCAATAAGCCAGGTAARTAAAACAGTGGTGAGTCCTGCAGAAAAGACTCAAATTTGAGTAATGTTTGATTAATGTTGGTTTAAGTTCTTATAGATCTTGATTCAAGCTATAGATCTAGATTCAAGCTCTTCTCCTCCTATGATTTGCCTTGCTGCTCCTTCAGAGGGAAGGGCTCTGACAAGAATTGTGCTGAACAATCAAAAGGTGTTGTGAAGTGGGAGTCCACATGGTTTCAATGATGGTTTTCAGGTAGCCTGAGGACCGGATAAATGCTTCCGAGGTAGAAGGTCTTGAATACTCATGGCTTCTTTTTGGCTTTTGAAGAAGTCATTGTACATCGTATGTGTAGCTATGCTAGACTAAGCTTCCTGGATCTGCTTAGCTTTTAGTCCTTTAACGAGGACTCCACAGGAGATCATCAGTCCCATCCCATTGCTGAGCTCACAGATGTGTTGGGATGGGGGTACATCAAACAAAAACAACTTGTGCATCTTGGGCAATACCTTCCAGAATGGGTTTTTGTGACCAGCCACTTGCTTTACGTTGGAACGGACTCATTCGTATGTTCTGTTGCAGCACTGTGGATTATGGCAGCAAAATGGGAAATGGAGGCACGTCTCTCATCAGAAAGTGCTAGGCACTTGTTTCTTCGTGCTTTGCGCTTCCATCCAGAGTGTTCAAAACTTTATCAAGAAGTAAGTTTCTGGTTTTCCTCTATGTACAGTTATTTTCAGTCAGATCAAATCAATCCAGCAAATTTCTCAGATCAATCTGGCAAAAATTGCTTTTCCATCAGTGTGGAAATGTTGTCAAAAGATTTTTTTCTTTAAGTTTTTGTGCTTTGTATTGGTAGCTCTTAACAACTGTTTAGCAAATCCTGTATGTATACAAATTGAGGGTTTTACACTGTCTATAAATGAATGTGTCAGAATTCTCTAAAGTACTATGGGCTCTGCAATTTCTCTGGATTAGAATAAGTATCCATAGCCTTTGCTAGGGAACATGTAAGGTTTAAAGAATGACTGAAACATGGAAGTTTCTAAATGTGGGAAATTTCTGGGAAATATGTAGAGCAGATAGGTATATACATAATTCATTAAAAAACAAGGCTGTAAGACATACATGGGATATTAGGTTTGTACCTCCTCAGACAGAGCTTGTTTTACCACATGCTTGTGGACTTAGGTGTTTTATGCTTTACTCCCCTGTATTTTCATGTTATTCTCTCTTTTGCAGTATTTCAGAATGGAGCTGATGCATGCTGAAAAACAGAGGAAGGAAAAGAAAGAATTTGAACGAGCAAAGATGGACTTGGTAGGTCACCTAAACTTGCCCAGAGATACTGTCTGCCCGCATATCACGTGTCGGAATGTATAGCTTCAAGGGATCTGTATTAATGGTTTATTTGAGAGAAGCTTAGAGAAAGTTGTTCGCGTGCTGTGCCTGTGTTAAGCTTTTCAAACGTTGGCTGTTGCTCAGCTCTAAAGTACTTTATACATTGCCTTTAATTTTTCTTTAGGAAGTGTTGAAATCATTTGTAAAGTCTCATTATATCCCCAAGTTTGAAAGCTAATGCTTATTTCTGGCGGGGAATAGTTAAACTGATTATCTCTTTCATTTTACTTGACTTGTGCAAACCAGATAAAGATATTATTTATTATTATTTTTATAATATATAAATATATATTTATATTTTTATTATCAATATTAATATATTACATTAATATCCTTTTCTGGTATTTTTTCCATGTTTACAAAAATGGTAGCTGAGAAAGGAAAGTAATTTTAAAAAATATTATGCTTGGTATCGCAGGGAGAATTCAATTATTCTGAAGAGATTCTTAACGGGGAGATGGCTCGCATCATTTACAGGGATGCCACTCAGAAAATCAAAGGTAGTTTAACACTTCTTGTCCTTGTTCAGTAGGAAAATGATCACCTTTACCTCAGGTCTCCAGTATCTAATTTGGCTAGTCCTAGTTCCAATGTAAACACAAAGATGCATTCTCAAATATACCATTCCTTTAGTAGAACCTAAATAATGCCAAAGTGTGACCGCATAGTGCTGACTGTTCTGAATTCATAATTGTTCTGCAGGCAGGCACCTCTTCCAGTACAACGGCTTTTGGACTGAAGTGACATAGGCGTTGGGCTTATAGTCTCAAGAGCTGTTTGTTTAAAAAAAAATAAAAAAGTGGGGTGGGAGGGCAGTTTAGAATTATACGCCTTCCTTACTGTGTTGTCTACTGAACATTTGATCACAACTGATTTGCTAGCCCTACTGACAAGTAAGAATTCAGACTACAATAATCAACAAAGTAGGTTAGATTAATTCAAAATAACTGGGCTTATAATAATTACAAAATCAATAGCAGTTATCTTTGAGAAAGCATAGAAGATGGGAATATTTTGGAAGACAACAAAAGGCAAAATGTAATATCAACACTGAAAAGTAAAGGGAAGAAGAGGATGTTAAAGGAAATTACAGACCAGTTGGCATAACTTAAATTCCTGGAGAAATCCTGGAATGAATAGGCATGCAAAGGATTTGTAAGTACCTAAAAATAAGGAAGTGAGTAATGACTGATAGGGATTTGCCGAGAACTTCTTATGTCAAATCGTCTCACATGGCATTCTCAAAGATAATGTAGGGAGATACAGGATGGATGGGTAATTCATTGATTGGAATATCCTGATTAGAATAGTTTTCCATAGTTTACCATCTGACTGGAGGCATATGCTGCATGCAGCTCTGGAGAGATCTGTCCCAGGTGTGGAGCCATACTGTATTTTCATTAAAGAGTCAGATGAAGGAGTAGAGAAGGTACTGGTTAAATTTGCAAGTGTAACCAAGCTGGGAGGATCTGGAAACAGAGGACAGGACTCGTTTATCACTTTGGAGTATGGAATGTCCTGCCTCTCATGGCCCTTTTTGTCACTGGCTAATGAACTCTATGGCCTACCATATGGGTGGAACACTGAGATTTATAGAAAAGAAAATCTATCTAGGCACTTAAATGTAAAGATTTCAAAGATACTGAAATGGAAAGGGTGTAGTGGGATGTAGTATTTTAATTCTAATTGATAACTTTTTTTTCCTCTTGATATCTAGGTGTTGAATTTCATCTGGCTGTGCTTTCTATTGCAAAGCTCTTTGATTTTACACAAGACTTGCAAAAAGAAATTCTTGAAAGGTGAGGATTTTTTTAATAAACACACTCCACTTCCCTAATTTATAAAGATTGACAGGTTAATGACTAAGGGTGGTTCCTCTAGGGGAATTGAATGTTAAGTCATATGGGAAATCCTTTAAAGAAAATAAAACGTGAGAGGAAAGCATGCTGTTTGGTAAAGGATACTTGTATCTAACTTCAGAATAGGCTTTGACAACCTGCTAAGAAAATGTAGATAAAACTCAATTGTCACTGAATTATTATAGCACTTAAATTTTCAGTAACTTATCTGCAGAAAGTGTGGAATTTCTTAGTTAACTTGTTGGTTGTTCTTTTGTATCTTTAGTTTCCCCAATTGCTTACTCTTTAGAGGAAAGCTGCCAGTCTATTTCAAGCCATTACTAGAGAATATACCATAATTAAAAAGGGGGGGGGAGGGGAGAAAAATCAGGCCAATATTTTGTCTTTCCTTTGTGGAAAGGTAAAATGTTTTTTCTCTGGCATTTGATTGCTTAGAAATTAAGCATCTCTGTACATGGCACCTATGTAACAGCCCTTCTAAGCATACTTGCAAAAGGTCAACAGCAGTTCAGTGGTGTTACAGTCATGGTGTATCAGTTTGCAGGCCAAGTATGCTGATGACCCTCTTACATGGGACTACATGGCCCGTCGTGAGCTAGAGCTGGGGTCCCTGCAGTCCACGGAACATACTACAAAACAGATGAAAGTATCTGAAATGACTCAGAGAGAGGAACGGTGCTGTGCAGTGTTTGAGGAGGCTGTGACAGCAGTCCCCACAGGTGAGATGCTCTGCTTGCATTTTAACATCAGGTTTTCCTGGCATTTTTGCATACAGCTTACTGTAAAAATTTTGAAGCAGATTTTGGCAAGCTCTCCCATATCTAAGAGAAGGCAAATAGTTTGTAGAAGCTACCTTTCTGGGATCTATTTTATGGATTATATTCCAGTGGAATTATGCTTTTGAAGCAGTTGCTTAACTGAAAGTGGTTTTGGTTGCTTGTTTTTACTGATGTGACTTAACCCATGAGGAGAGTAGAGGCACACAGCTAGTAAGATCAGTGCAGGTTTGGGAACTGTAAATAGAGAAAATTGCCTCAATAAAGGAAACTTGTAAAACTCAAACTTATCTGTAAGCAAGCAATGTTCTTTAGTTGCCAGTGGAATGGATATCCAATGTCAACACCTGGCATCATCCTTACTCTCAACAGAGGCTGTCAAGACTGTCTGTAGAGTGGACACAAACTTGCTGCCATGGAGCCTTTGAAGTCAGGCAGACAAAGGTTTTTCTCCACTGCCTGTGAGTGTCCTCGCTCATACAGGTCCACTGAAAACTACAGGCAGAGGATGCACTGAATGTTAATTGTGACAACACGTGCCAAAGTGCTCAACTGAACTAAGAGCTTGATGCCCTTCAGAGGAGTTACTGGCTGCAGCATATACTGGGGAGCCATTTTTAAATGTTAGCGTTATGAGTGTGGGGAACTCTTCTACGCTATAACATTTTAATACAAAGTTGGCATTAATACTTAGCTTGCATTCCCTTCCTTCCTTGCCTTGAAGACAAATATTTATGCTTACTGTTGTGATTCTATAAAGTTTGATATTATGCCTTTGATCCTGCAGAGGACATGTGGAAATGCTATATCACTTTTTGCCTGGAGAGATATAACAGGAAAACCAACAGTGAAGAGTTAAAGCAAAAGGTAAATACTCATTAGGAAATCATAGTAACAAAGCATCCCTATTTTTACTGACTTCTGTAATCTTTCAAACAAAGAGCAAGTATGTTTTGAAGTGCTTCATCTGAAATGTTAACCTGTGATTGTCATTAAAAATCATTTAGTCTCCATCTGAGGAATCAGCTTTCCTGTGGCCTCGCATGAACATGAATAACTCGGTCACAGTACTTTGCTGATAAGTAAATGCCTACCTGGGATGGAAGTTCTTAAGAGGCCAAACTTATTAATGTTCACTGATAGTCCTGTAAACCTGGGCTTGTTCAAAAGGAGGGATGAGTTAAAATGACTCATGTAAATAAGACTGAGCAGAGTTTGGTGCTGGCATGTGGGCACCTTTCTTATGCATCTATGCTTGGGTGTGACTGACTGAATTAATTAATTATGAATCCTGTGCAGTTTTGTCCCCTTTACTACAATCAGAGAACATTGCTCTGTGGGTTTTTTTGCTATTTAAGGGAGAAGTGTAACTCAGATATTGAAATCTCACCTTTATCTTGGAATGCATACAGGTACCTCAAGCATTAGATACGTAACTGTTACTGAATTTCAGGGAGATTTGGACACAGAAATCCACTTTATTTTTGTAATGCTGGGATCTGGTGTATGCAGCAATAATGTTTGTTTTCTTTCCTTTTTGTTCTCTTTTGGCTCTAGAGGCTGGAGAGGACATTGAGTGTGTTCAACAAAGCCCATGAGTCCAGTTTGCTGCCTGAAGGTCTATATAAACAGTGGGTAAGAGCTGACACAGAACAGACTGGGAGACTGCCCTGCACTGCTTGCATGCCTAACTTTACCGTTTTGAGTAGATAGTAAGGTGGGCAATATAGTATTCAGGGCCTTGTTTTCTATCAAAATACTACAGATCTCTTGTGGTGACTACCTGTATCTGCTGGTTTTTAGCTTCAGCTGTTGCTGGAGTCCAGCCTCTGTGAAAAGGCTTTGGAGGTGGCAGAAGCTGCAACTAAGCGTTTCAGTCTGTCAGTGGAAATATGGCAGATGAGGCTGCAGGTGCTGATCCAACTGAAGAGCGACGCTGTGACCCAGTGTTTTGAGGAAGCTCTTAAACACATGAAATCTAAGGTCTGTGCTGGTTTTATGGACTTGCATGCAGTTGTCTTGGACAGGAAACCTTTGATATTTATTTGAAGGGTTTTTCCTTTTGCAAGGCACTCAGTCCCAAATCATTTTTAAGGTCAGAAATAAAAACTTGGCATTTCAGATGCACATTGTGTTCAGGAACATCAGGGAACTGCAAATACACTTCAAATTCAAAGTTTTAAAGTCCAAATGACAGGTGACATTTTGCATGCTCTTCTAGCAGTCAGCTGGCATTCTTCGTGTCTGACTTGAAAAACGTGTTTCCTTTCCTTCATTGTGTTGATATATTGGTTGCATGTGTGGTATTTCAAGCCTTGGATTAGCTGTGTGCTCTCGTGCTGTTCTATTTCAAACCCTGGATACGAGGGAGTGCGGAGAGGAAACAATCAGGTGATTGTTTCTTTCCTCCCCTTTGTTCTCAGGAGTTACTTTTGGGCTGTGGTGTTCAGTGATGCAAAAGAATGTGCATCTCATTCCTGGCAACACTTCTAGCAGTTGTCCAGCTAAGTAATATTCTGTGAGTGAGGAGGGAGACAAAAATTGATTTCGGTGTGTAATGCAAAGTCAGCTTTTTAACAGCCCTGTCTAATGGACAGTTTAACAGCAGCTGTAAGGTAGAACCTGGTGAATGCGTTAGTATTTGTTTCTGTATATCAGTCTGAGTCTCACCTGTATTTCAATCATATGATTTCCCTGTCTGCTTATTTGTAGGACACCTTGCCTTTATGGACCCTCTGGGTGGAATGGAGTGAAGGCACAAATAGCAAGGAAGACACAGAAGCCCTCTACCAGGTGGTTGGCTAATAGAAATTTACTTTTTCTGACAGTGTGAAAGTAAACAGGAACAGTATGTGCAGAGCGTGTAAAAAATGCAGTAAAAATACTGCAGTTCTTTCGTGGATGTGTTGGTACCATAGCATTTCAAATAAAACTTTCGTGAATTGCTAACTGTTGCCAAGAATCAGTTGGATGTAAGCTCACAAGCACAAACATTGTTTCCACGCTTCAGAGACATCTAGATGTTTGCAAACATAGCTACTGATGGACTTTTTTTTTTTTTTTTTACTTTGATCATAACAGTGCGGTCTAGGATTTTTTTGTTCTATTTTCAGATGTCTGTCTGAACACAGAGCATTTTCCAATCTCTGTATGAAAACATCAACCATGTTACAGAAAACTCAAGAACGAAACTTGGACTTTAATCCCACTCTAAATTCTGTGAATACCTTAGGGCAAAACACTGCTTCTTTGCCTGGCCTATTTTTTTTTTCCTGTTTACAACATAAAACACTTATTTCCAGTGGAAGCTTAAATTCAAATGTTTGCAGAGCACTGTGAAACCCTCTACATGAAGGATGTTAGGGGAATGCCAAACCCCAGCTGTCTGGAATATTGGAAGAGAAATGTATGTTAGGTTATATTTTAATTTGCAAAATATTGGATATATTACTTAATGCTGTTTTTCAGACATCATTCAGGATGCTTTTGTCCAATACCTTGTCTCACTTATGAGATCCACTTAATGTCAGGTGTCTAATTAGAAGGTACTGCTTGGTTTCTTCTCCCATATTGCCTTTTAATTGTAACTTATGTGTTTTTTAACTCACAGAGATCCTTACGTGCCACAGCTCCTGCTGAGTCTGTGACTATGAAAGAAAAATACCTTGACTGGGCCTACAGGAATGGTGGTTATAAGAAAGTAAAAAGAGTCTTTACCAGGTGACAAATAAAAACCTGAAACCTGATTTTTCTAGGATGTATGTTCATAAGGTTCGAAGTCTGAAGTTATTTATGTTTTTACTCTAGCCTGCATGAAAATCGTCCATTTTCACTTGACTTCTTCAGGAAGATGATTCAAATAGAAAAGGAGCAAGTAAGTTGTTAAATATCCAATTAGGGCCTTGTATTAGTAAACTACACTTTCTAACTTTGGATTTGAATAGAAAATGATGGTCTTATGAGTAGTGTAATTAGTTTGTAATCAGTTCGTATTTGTATTCTAAAGTTGATTCATAGCAGGTATTACAAAACCAAGTTCCATGGTAACTAATCTTTGAACTTCTTGGCAATGTGTATGTGTGTGTGTATAATTACCATGACGGGTTTTTTTCTTTGTAAGAGTCTAATCAAGCTGCAAGATCCACATTACAAAGTAAATGGCCTTTTAATACCTTCCTTTGCTAGGAATCCTGCAAAATGCTTCATTTGAGAGAGTACTATGAACGTGCCTTGCGAGAGTTTGGTTCCACAAATTCTGGTAAGGGTTTTTTTTTTTTTTTCCTTTTAATTCAGTGCTGCCCCTTTTATTTCCATCCATTTGAAAAAGTAGCTGTTTTTTCTAGCCCTGTGATTGCTGTCATGTAGAGTGCAGCTTATTTCTTCTGTTCCATTAAGTGCATGACATTCTCCAGTGACCCTGAACTTTCATTCCAGGATCTTTGGTCACAGTAGGATGGCTTCAGCAGAACTGCTAGCAAATAAGGTTTTGACACGGGCTGGCATAAGAGATGCACATAACCTTTAATCTGGATTTGTGAACAGTATGGAACTAGGTTTTCATAATTGAGATTTCTGGTATAGGAAGCTACTGCAGATGAGCTGTGTTATTTCTTAGGACATCACTGTCCCAGCTGGGAATAGCTTTTGGACCTTGAGGGGGGGTCCTCAAGTAAACCTCATTGCATTGAACATAGGGAACATTTTTTGAGGAGAATTTCTAAGTTAGTATCGGTATGTTTATTATGTAATACCCATTCAAAATCTAACTGAAACTTCTGTTTTCTTTTAAAGATCTCTGGCTGGATTATATTAAAGAGGAGCTAAATCATCCCCAAGGCAAACCAGAAAACTGTGGCAGCATTCACTGGCGAGCTATGAAGATGTTGCAGGGAGAACTGGTGGAAAACTTTGTTTCCAAATACACTTTATTGCAAACTGGACACTTATGAAAAACTGTAAATAACCAATTACAACATGACAGTGGAGAATTTTTTTTAACCTCTTTGTATAAGGGTAATTATGTTCCTGGATCATATTAAAATATACTTTCTTGATTTTTTTCACACGTGCATGAATGTAATCTGCCCTATTGCAGTTGTTAGGGGGGGTGCCTCTGCCAATGGCAGGTTCGAGTGCACAGTTAAAAGAGAAAGCAAAGGCAGCTCTGAGGGTGTTCTCTACTGAGAATTATGAGAGTAAACTCTTCATTGTCATAATGCATCAGCTTTTACACTCTGGAAAGCTAATATTACAGCATGTAAGTGCAACCCCCCCCAAAAAAAAAAAGAGAGAAGCCACACCTCTTGGTATGTCCTCTAAGTTCAGTAATGAAAAATGGAACAATGGAAAAAGAATCTGTAAAATGATAATGCTATTTATTTCTTGTTTCTTAACCTTGAAGTCACCTGTAATCCTCTCTTTAAAAACAAAAAGAACTACTGCAGTTTGTGTTTGTATCCTAAAACCTGTAATTCTGAGAGCTACTGTGAAAGGTAGAGGTGAGCTGAGATCTATCACAAATGTCCCTGATGTCACAGTAGAAAGTTCTGACCTACACTTGAGCCTTATGTCCTCAAACCCTGAAAAAAATGGATAACGGTTCTTCAGAGACAGTCCTGTCTTTGGTTGTTTGCAGAGCTACATTTTCCTATGTCAAACTGTTTAAAATAACATAACCGCTATCATCAGACCATTAGCTCAGTCTCTCTTTTCTAGCAATAGCCAACAGAGGATGCCTAGGAAAAGTATAGGAACTTACAGCAATAGTTCCTTTGTGTAATTCTCAGTGTCTACGTGGTGTGATTTTTTTCAAGGAGATAGTCTTAGAGTGCCAGTTTTTGACATAAGGACCTTGATTCAGAAAGGAGGGCTTTCCTTCTGAATAGTAGATACATGTTTTTCAACCATTAATCTCTCTCAAGATTAAAGTGATTTGCTCCTTAATGACATTTTAGTACAGAAAAATATTTTGTTTAGATTTCTCACACAAGTAGAACCTGCAACTCCTCAGGCAATGAATTCCAGTAACTTTTGGTGAATTGTAAACAAGGTTTGGAGCAACAGCCTGTTCAGCTCGCTATTTCCATGACAGCTGAAGTACGTGCTCTTTTGCCTTTCCCAAGCTTTTATTCAGGCCATCTTCCATCTCCCCGGTGGTTTTCAGCTGTCTCATGTCTGGCATTATGTATTCCCCCCAGTATTCACTCCTCTTAGAACAACAGGGTTTGTCCTTTATTATGTTACTCCCTTTCCTGAATCTCGTCTTGCTTCTTCAGTACAACAAAAAAGCTTTTATTTTATTGCAAAGCTTTTAAAGAAAATCCAGCAAAACACAAAAATAYCACCATTTCAGAAAGCAAGGTTAGCATAACAGGCCTGGAGTAAAGGTTGAGACTTGTGGTCTGGAACTGGTAGTGGCATGTTTGGTGACCCCAAAAACGCATTTCACTCTGTTCCTCAGTTTCCCCAACTACAAATAGTGTCACTTTTTTTAAAGAGCACAGACTCCTTGATGTCTACTGATGGAAGAATTGGCTGTTAAAGAATTGTTTGTAATTTTGAAAATTTAAAATTTATTAGGGCCCTTCGTAGCTCTACCTTTTCCATTACCTGCTCTGGTACTGTACAGAACTTTGCCACTAATTTCCACAACCTACAGCACCTTTGAGCTATATGCATTTCCTAAAAGCATGTTTATTTCCCTGATGCCTTCTGTTCATGGAGCAGCTACCAGATCTGTTCTGTAGTGGTGCTTAATCTCTGTTTTAATGCTTTTTTCTAAGCATGCTTCTATCATGAAGCCTCTGGGAGATTGCTATCTTTTGGCAAGATAAAAATTCAGGGAGCCTGGGGAGGTATTAGTAGTTTATTTACAATTTGATGAATGTTCTTACTGCTAATACTTGTGTATTCCACCACCCTCTTTCTCCTATTGTTAATTGCTTGTTTCTGCTCTTAGACAGTCGTTATTTCCTTTTATTCATAGCATAAATAGTGCTGCGTGCCTAAGCAGAGGAGTTACAGAATAGAACAGAACAAATAAAAAATACTGTCAAACTTTACAAGATGGCTGTTTCTGATAGCAATGAAACTTATTTTTTATAAGCTGCCATGTCTGCTGAAGCGCCCTAAAGTAGCGTTAGTGTGTTGCCTGGTTCATTCAGCTTTGCAGGATGCTGTTACGCTATTACTTTTCTGAAAGGGGCCACCCTTAGGCTATTGATCATGATGGTCATAGAAGTGGCCTTCCAGTACTGCTCGTGCTTCAGTTTGCCAACTGCACGGGATTATATATTAATCTATGAAAGGCTCAGAAGCATTTACTTAACAAGTTGAGTAACAACTGAGCATCAGTATTAATTAAGCTGCTCCAAGGCGAAGTTCAGATCCAGCAGCAGTGTCAGCCAGAGCCTCCCTCCGTTGCTGACTGATGCGTTAAGTGTAGGGACGGCTCAGGCTGGGCTTGTTCCTCTCATTCACGAAAAAAATAGTAATTATTCAAGCACATGGCCCTTTTTACAGCTCCTGCCTGCTGAAGCCTTGCATACATAAGCCTTGTGATTTTTAGGTCTTTCAGGACCGAGTTTTGAGTTGAACGTGGTGGGTGCTCAGCTGCATCTTGTGTGGCTCTAAGATGCTTGTACAAGACATGAAAGATCATGAGTTTAGTTGCCCTGAAGGGCATAATCGGAATTTGATTTGACAGCGTGTGTCAGAGTAAGGTCAGTCCTGGCTGTCAGCGGGTGAGCATCGGCCAACGCAGCACTTGTCTGTATTTTTGTTTCCCTTTCTGCTAGCAAAATGTGACTTCAGTCAAAGTTAGTGAAGATACTTAATTTTAATCCAGTTCAAATGAATCCTCAACATTTAGCAAAAGATTCTATGATCCAGAATCCTGGAGTCACTGGAAAGGTCTGTGCAATGGAAATATCAATAATTAGCCTAAATGGGGAGAAACAGAAACTACTTTGAGCGAGCGTGGTGGGTTTTTCCAAGGCAGCCCTTCCCGTTGCCTCATTTTCCTCTTCTACCGCTTATAGAGATGTAGTGATAAATTCAATAATTATCTGTAGTAAAATTAGTAATTCTATGGTAAATTTAATAATGCTGTGGTAAAGTTAATAATTTTCTATGGTAAAATTAATAATTTGGTGGTAAATTTAATAATTTTCTGTGGTAAAGTTAATAATTCCGTGGTAAATTTAATGATTTTCTGTAGTAAAATTAGTAATTCTGTGGTAAATTTAATAATTCAGTGGTAAATAATATTCCGTGGTAAATTTAATAATTTTCTGTGGTAAAACTAATAATTCGGTGGTAAATTTAATAATTTTCTGTGGTAAATTTAATAATTCTCTGCCCCTTCCGTCTGCGTGACGGGGCACAGCTCGACGCGGCGCTGCCGGCAGCGGCGCTCTCCGCGTAGCCGGGAGCTATTACGGGGCCGGCTCGTGCCGGGCTCAAAAGCGCCGGCGCCATGGCGGAGGACGCCGCTTCCCGCGCGACGCCGCGGCTGCGCGGCCTCAGCACCGC
>NW_020448974.1:3510580-3639141 GCF_003343035.1 Apteryx rowi
GCCCCTCGGCCGCGTGAGGCCTCGAAGCAGCCCGCCCTTGTGGCGAGGGGACGTGGCGGGTAACGGCCTTTGCCTTCCTCCCCCTGAGGGGGCGCTCAGGCCCSCGGGGGTGCTGCCGCCGCCGTGCGCTCGCCAGCTGGGCGCCTCCCGCCTTGGGGCTGCCGGGGGGTCTGGTGCCCGGCTCCGTGCTCGGCCTGCCGGCTGCCCTGAGGCACCGGGGTCGTCCCTGTTGGTCCTCCCGCTCGTCCCCCTGCTTCCCCTTCCATCACCCCTCTTGGTTCCCACCTTCACATCCCAAACTGACACAACCCGGGTCGGTTTTGCTGCTGCTTTTGCGATTCAGGGCAGCAGCCGGATGACTGCTGTGACCCAAAAGACTTTTTTTGTTTTTTTTTTGTTTTTTTTTGGGGGGGTGGGGTGTTTTTGTTTTGGCTGCTGCTTGACGTGACTGACAGCAGCAGCACGAGCCATCCCTCGGCAGATTTACTTTCCAAAATGAAAACCTGTCTGGTTTCAAAACCTCTGACTCATCAAGGGAACAAACAATTCTGTCGCGCGTGAGGGCTCAGGAACGCTCAAATGCTGCAGGACCTGGGTGAGTCTGTGGAGGGCTCGGCGGGGGACGTGACTGGGTTCTTCCAAACTGTCTCGCAGGGGATGGCTGCCACYGTGGGGTACGTGCACCTCCAGAAGGAGCGGCTCCCTAGTGAAGGGGGCACCGCGAACTGGAAGCCCAGGAAAGGTAAGCCTAAAATGAAGTTCATGCTCAAGGAAAGCTACTTAAAACTCTTTGGATATGCTTGGGAAATGCCTCGAGTTACAGTGCTATGTTATTTCTGTTTAGATATTTGTGCATTCCTAGGTACGAGAGTATTTAATCAATACTATGAAAAATCCTGTCTGGGTAGACAAGAGCTGTGGTTTTGCAAAGTAACTCATTTAAAAAATACCAAGGGTTGAATGTGGTGACATAGGGCTGCTGGGTCCCATGCACAGTTTAAGGAGTTAAGTTCCAGCAGGAATCTGTGGAAGATCCTGGTTTGGGCTGGTGTTGGGATGCAGGCCTGTGTCTGAGGTTCCCAAGCATCTGAAACCTCAAGTACTACTGTAACAGTAATAAGCTATAGGATAGGCTTTGAATGAAATTGCATCTATTAAAATTAGTTTTGTAGCCACAAGATGCTGTCCTTTCCTATACCTGGCAAAGTCACTGCATGTGGAGTGTTTTGTTGTTCCTGTTTAATTGCTAAGGCTCTCTGTTGGCTCTTGCTGTTATTTTTAGAATGTTTACTGAAGAATATTCCAAATGTTGCTGATAGTGAGGCTCAAGAAGGTGAATTCCCTGATATCTCTCACTATGAAAAAGATGTTAGTGGATCTCCAGTTGAATCTGTTTACTTCTGCTCGGATCTGGAAGACTCGGATGGTGAAGCATCCAGTATTCCTGAGGTTGCAACTTTTCCTGAGCTTCAAACTGCTGCTGAGTATGAGGTGGAGGACTGGGATAAGGAATTGGAGGATTCTGAATTTAATCCTTATGGTAAGTACAAATTTACTTATGCTTCATTTGAGTTTTGGCTAGTACATGGTTGGAGGCAGGTGCTTTACAGGTGAATGTGTTTAAATAACTCCATGTTTTATTTTGGGAAGTTTGGGTTTTTTTGTTGCTTTTTTGGGGGGAGTTTACCTCATGAATTTGTATTGCGTAATTTTATTTTCTTGCAAAATATAAGATTTAAAGGCAGTGTTGCCTAGTTCACATGTAGCTCCTTTTTTGCTTGAGCAATTGAATTCTTAAGGAGTGGGATGGTAAAAGGAAGACTATGTGTGTATGAAGTCTCTCTGGAGAGGCTAGGACTGTATAGTGCATCTTTGTTATTGTGAAGCAGAAGAGACAGTTTCAGGGACTGCAGGAATGTAACATCTTTCGTGTAAAAGAAGGTCCTTCTTCCCTCCAGAAAAATTCATCCAGATTATACAACCTCTAGAGCATGGAGTTCTTTGGAGGTGGGTGGTACAAGCACTCAGTCTCTGTCCAGAGTATGGTTTGTTGTTGCTGTTGGGTGGGTTTGTTTGTTTGTTTGTTAAGCTTGATTCTGCAAATATTTGTGCATGTGGTTGACTATATTCTCATCAGTCCCATGGACAAAGGTGGTAATGGCAATTTCACCCGCATCTTTACAGTAGTATTAATCCTTCCACTCATAAAAAGTTTAATAATGACTCTTGCTTTGAACTGAGACTCTAAACCTTCCATTTGCCAGGCTATATGTTAGGATAAAACAAATGGACAGTGTTTAGCCAATAGTGAATAATAACCTGCTGAGTTTTTGTGGATGTAGAATAGTATCACTTCTGTTTTTCTCACTAGAGTGCATCTCTTGGAATTAATACAAACAGTTCTCTCCTTGCCTGGGAAATATTAGTTCTCAGTTTGTTATCATTCTGCAGGTGGCTGTAGTGTTCAAGTTCCACAGGTTGGCAGTGGAAGGATCTGGGAAAGATTTTGTGGTCTTCCTATAGAATCATTCTAATTTTAAAGTGAAATACAGTGCTGACTTTTCATGCTGGGTAATCTGAGAAAAGTGCTGTTTCCTTTTTGGTTGTTGTTTCCGTTCTGGATGTTTCCCTTCCTTCCTTTTTGGGATATCCTTTTAATCCTTCTCATCTGCTCAAATTTATGTGGTGTTTTAAAATTGCTGGTTTTGATTGAAACTATCACAAGTTCACTTCTTTTCCTGTATTTAATTAGTTTATCCTTACTTACAGCTTATTCTTTTCAAGTCCTCATAAATTTAGTGGGAGGAAGCTGTGATTATTGGGTTCAGGTGCTTATGAAGGATCCTGATTATGGGTATCCTAGTTGTTAACTGCTGCAAGAAAAAAAAACAAAACAAAACACTTTTTTGATTTCTATTTTTAATTACTTTTGAGAATGCTTACTCTGATGGCTTGTTCTGGAAAAATTACAAGGTGGTATACTGTGTTAGGTCCTCTGCTGCCCCATAATCTGGGCTTTTCATTTGCTTAAGTCCCCTCCATATCAGCTGGCTAGGAATCTTTTGCTTCTCTAAAAGGACTTTGCCTATTTTTGTGCTAGGTTTGTTAAATAACCAGTTTATTAGACTTCTGATAGGCTAGTTCTAGGCTAGTGGACATGTTGTTCAGAACTAGCTTTTTACAGGATCTCATTCTTCCATTTCCATCTGGTTGACTGAGTCCTGGAAGGGTTTGGGGACTCCTAATTGGGGATGTGGTTACGGAGACAGCAGGAAGCGGACAATAAGTGTTGTGGCTTTGTGAGCCTTTTATACCTGCAGAGAACGTAGAAGAACTGCATAAATTGTAAGAGCTGGTGTTGGATGGTCTAAATCCAGGTATGTGACTGAGCTTTTGAGAACTGTTTTGTCTCTGTGGCAAGAGCCTTCTTTAAAATGAAGCTGTTGCCAAACTCGGCTTTCTGTTTGCTTTGTTTGTAGGCTAATTTCACTAGTGCTGGTAGATGAGACTGAAATTCTTGACCAAAAGATGCTGTAGAACTGCAAAATAACTTTCTACACTACATCACTATTTTTTAAATACCTTTCATAGTTTAAATCTCTTTTTTGATCTTCTTTAGATGCTGGTGATCTCCACTGTGGAAGCTTTCAGGAAAATAATCTTTTGGCCTCATATTCGTGGCGAGAGGATTCGGTGTACAACCCAGGGTGTCACCATGCAGCTCGCGTTGCTTTTACATCGCCAATTAGAATGACTGAGACTGGCCAGTTTGATGATGCTGAAGAATGAGGTTGCCCCTGGTCAGAATTAAGTTTGGCTTCTGAGCTGGACTGTGTTCCTCACTGATTAAGTCATGTCAAGCCCTTTGGCTTGCTTGCGGAATTCTGTATAAGGTCAGAAGTGCCACACCATCTCCGAAGTGTTTCTTAGACTGTTCCTGAGGTGTGTATAAGCTGGCCATGCTTGATCTCTAGGAACCAGAGTGCAGGTGCTGGCTGTAAGGAGTCAGTCATTTCTGGACTGCTCTTTGTGTTATATAGCTCTATATTGTTGCTGATGAACTACTTGGGAGGAAGTGTCTGATTTCTAAACATCAGCTTGATTGCCAAGTTTAGCCAGTTTTAACATGCTGATCCCAGTGTGTCAGCCTATGTAACTTGTAGTTTTCTTTCCTTTGCATTTGATGCTATCAAATTGGTTCAGATAGCTTTAAAAACTCTTCCTCCTTTCAACTTCTGTATTGTAATTCTATGTTGCAGTTTCTCACTCCATATCTAAATCTGGTGTTTGACAAAATTAGCCAGGACACATACAGAATGAATTGTTTTGTTTCTAATTTTTTTATGCCTTTCAGTATGAATGGGTTACAAGCATTTGATACACATTTTGCTCTTACGCATGTGGACATTAATGAGGATTGGATAGTTGGGCCTGCTGCACCTAATAAGAATGCTGGGTTTTAAGACTCTGCCTTCCAGCAGAGCTTTCTGCACATCAGACTTTCTTGTATTTGGGTGTATTGTCGTCCAGTCTTACAATTGTCTTTGTAGCATCCTCATGTGATGTCAGACACGTAATGAAGAAGAAAATATCTGTGCTTATATAGTGTCTTGCAGTATATGATCTCAGCGTGTCCTGCAGACAGTAGTGAATTAAGGTTCATGACACTGCTGATATTTCTGTTGTTTTGTTGTTGTTGTTTGTGTTTTGATAAGTGAGGAAATGGCAACACAAAATATCTGCAAAATGCCTCTTAAGAGAACAGCTGGAACTAGAACAATATCCCCCTTGCCCTTGCTTTGGAGTTAAAGGAAATGTTCTAAAATGAAGTATGTAAGTGGACTGAGTGTCTGATCACTTAGTAACGTTTCATGTTTCATTAATAACTTTTCTTTCAAGAACTTTTTAAAGATGTCATGTTCTGACACTGATTGTTGATACTGAAGCACAGTACCTGTGTGTGTTTATTCTTGGGCAAGGAGTTAACATTTAGCACTGAAAGATTTTKTTTGTTTGTTTGTTTGTTTTTTAATCATCCAGTGCATGAGACTGAAATAACTTGAAGTATTAGTTAGGAAGGCGGAAGTGAATGACACAGTAATATTTCCTTAATCTTTTCCTTGAGAGCAGAGGAGGAGAAGAGCTTGGAAGAATCTTTTCTGGTACGTTGCAGTTCCTGGTTAAATACTAGTACCTAGCAAATAATCCAAGTAGAGGCTGGAAGCTTAGAGATAAGGTTGCAGCAAAGACAACCTGTTCTTTTATTCCTGTGTGATGGAGTGCTGTAAGGAGTAATACTTCGATCAAAAGTTACCTCAGCATGCTTCCAGAACACATGCATATACAGCAAAAGCACACTCTAACAGTTTGTTCTTAGCCTTGCCCAGCAGGAAAGCACTAGCTGTGCTCTCTAAGGCATTGGAGGTGGGTTTTGTTCTGTGTCTGACTGCTGTGTGTTAGAGACAGTTCACTGCTCTTTATGATGAGTAGAGCTTTGCATTTTAGTTAGAAGCCTCTGTGGAATAGAAGTAAGAATTGACTATGCCAGACTTGGATGTATAGCAGCTTCTTTCTACAACCTAGAAAATGGAAATGAAGCTCGGAGCATAACTATGACTGACCACCAACTGATTAAAGTTGCTGCTCTGCATTTATAAATACACTATAAATAAATATATATTGAGTACAGATTAGTTTTGAAGTAACAATGTGTAACACTAGATAATAAAAGTTCCTCTGAAAAAGCATAGTTTATTTTGTAAGCCTGTTTATTACTTTCAAGGATGGCAATGCTCAATGCTACCCTGCAGAGGGCAGCAAAAAATTGTCTACTCTGTAAGCATGCTTTCATTTAGCAATAAACTTCACCAGAAAGTGTCAGATCCCTGGGCTGCTTTCTAACATTACAGTAGCTATTTAGATCTGGGTTCTGCACAGCCCTGTTGTTCCCCAGTGAGCCTGATTCATGGCCCTGATTAGTTTCTCCTTTTTTATTTCACCCTCAAATTGTACTTAGTGGACTGAAAAATTTCTCCCATGGCTGAGAAGAGAACATCAGTTGACTTCAGGCTATATATATATATATATATATGTATATATATATTTACTGTGCTTGAGGGAGACATCCCATAGGATTTAATAAAGATGAAGCTAACAGAATTCTGTAGAAGCAAAGCTGCCTTCTTGAGAATTATGATTTAAAAGGACAACAAAAAAGTCCTTAAAATTGATTAGGTTGATTTCTTCCTGTGCGATTCCAGAATTCCATCAGTCCCAAAGTCTCCAAGCCCTTTCTTACGTACTCCATAAATGGAAGGCACATCTCAAATCAAGTTTGTTTTTTCAGCCTATACTTCTAATTGGAATCAGCCTTGTCTGTCTGGATTGTTTTGTTATTTGAGGAGAAATGGTCTTGAATGGCTGCATTGCCAAGCTGTTTGTATTTTAAATGACTGTAAACTTAAAAGATTTGTGATTAGTTTTCAGTTTTCCTTTTAGGTTAAAACTGACCACAAACTCCCCCAGCCGTGTGTTTTTTTGTTTTTTTTTTAAAGGAGGAAAAAAAAAAGCATGAAGCTTTCACAACATTGCTCTCTCTAGGGATATATTGGCAAATGTAACTTTGTTCATCTTGGCCCAGCTTGTTAGGGAAGGGGCTTAGTGTAAAGACTGATCTGAATACTCTCAGACTTCAGTGGGATTAGAAAACCAGATGCAGCCTTCTCAGAATGCTTCTCCGTGGAAGGATTTGGAACCAAGCTCATGGATTCTACTATTTCTGCACTACAGAGTGTTTCAAATTCCATTGCGAATCTTGCACCGAGTCTGTTTTGTGTTGACACAATCATGTCTTTCTAGGCAAGAATATCTTGCAATTAGAAACAACATAAGGTAGCATATGAACCAGCAATTCGAGCAAAGAGAATCAACTTTTCAGTCTGTTCAAATGAATGAAGGGAAAAGAGTCCCACTGCAGGACCAAGACTGTAAATATTCTGTGCATGCAAGAAACACACTGGCAGTACATAAGTCATTTTGAAAATGTATCAGAAGTGTTAAAGATTTCTCAGTTGTTTGCATACATCTGTAATGAGATTCCCCCTTCCGTACCTTCAGTATCAAATACCATGCAAAAGGCTCTACTGCAGGTTAATGTTTGGGTTTACATTGCGGGGGAGGCTTAGTAGAATGGTATAGTACAGTGACCCAGAAGATGACCTGGGTGCAAGTCAGAGTGTGCCCTTGCTTTCCTGTTATCTTCTGTTTCATTTCCCCTTTTTACAGATGGAGATAACGATAATAGCCTCTTTATAAAGCACTTCAAATTTTGTGGACAAGAAGCTTTGTATAAACAGTGAGGTGTTATTATTAAAGAGTTTTTCATTTTCTTTGAACTGACCAGCAAAGAAACTAAAACTTGTTTTGGGTGCATCTGTTGTTTCCTTTGAGACCTACAGGGAATGATTTGCAGGAGGAAATAATTAAAGGAAATGTGTTCATATTTCCTGTTGATAAGGTACAGCATTTAATTCRTTCATCAGATTGGGATACTGGTTTCTTGCTCTTATATGACCACAATATCCAGCCCATTTTAGTGTTTTTTAAAGACACTACTGCTTGGCTGTTGTGTTGTCCCTTCTTTAAACTAGTGTGCCTTGGCTCTTAAGCTGAGAAAACGCCTCCACTGTTGAGCGGGACTATGTGAGTAATTCCACAGACTAAAGGAAAAATGCTGATGGCAGCAGCCCATCCTGACCATCTGCTGCTTCCGAGGACTCCAATTTAAACCCCATTGTAACAAAGGTCGTTTTGTGAACCGAGTGGATAAGCTTCTGTAGGCACAGGAAAGAAACCTGTGTTTCTTACCCTCTGTGGTCCTGTATTGCAAACGTACGCATTGGAGACTCGAGCACTGGAGGGTAAGACTGTGGTGGAGTTGTTAGTCCTGGGAGCTACCAGCCACTCATAGCGGAGTTTCCTAGTGTGGCAGAAGAAAGTATGTAGCCCACTATACAAAGCTGCAAAGCACACAGCCCTAATACTTGGTTTTAGTCATGAAAACAGCTTCCTTCAAGCATTTGGGACAGACAGTCAGCTGGAATGAACTGTTGCAGCTCATTACCCAAGCAGCAGGTCTGTCACATCTGCCCCTGTGCRCTACCCTGTGATACCTCTGAGCTACAGCTTGCATTTAGTGTTTCGTTATTGCGGGGGATTTTAGTTCTTGATGTAATGGGCTCTCTTTACATTCACTGTAACTCTGACCTTCACGGAGCAAAAAAACCCCATGAATGTGGCTCAATGCCTGTATTTGTTTCTTTGCAGGTTGTTTTTTTTTTTCTTGTTGAGGATAGCTAATTTCAGGATGTGTAGCCAAATTCAGCCTAGAAAAGTTGATCTCTGTATAGTTTAGCAAGTCTTGATTCTTTGGCCTGAATTACTTTATTCAACCTTTTTTTTGATCTGCCTACAACTTCTGTATTTAGACCTGGAAAATCTTTTAATTATATGGTGCATGAATTTAAGACTGATTAGGTTGCATGTATTTATTTGTGAAACTGGAGGCTCAATTTACTGATTTATTTCCCTCAGAAGGAAATACTAGTTAATTCCGTTCAGTCCTTTTTTTAGCTATTGGTCCTTGCTAATATTTAAATTGAGCGATATGTTTTATGGGATACCTAGAGTACCACAGCACTTCAAGTTCTCACTATGCTGCTTTATAATTTTAATCACTGTAGGTATTATGAGCTCTTGTTCTGTGATTAAATGAGTTACTTAGTTCTATCTCTGCCTTTGGAACTACTTCAGAACTCTTACATTCTCACCAAGGAATTGTTCTTTCAGTTACTTAACACATACTGGGAAATATTTTGTCTTTTTTGATTGTTCGATCACAGCAGAAGTAATATTTCATCTGTGTTTTCAGTCCAGATGCCTTCTTATTGGGTTGTGAGTAAATGGGCAACATCATAATATAGAGCTGGCTGCAGCTGGCTGGGAATTGTGTACCTTCGTCTCCTGCTCTATGCGTTACATGCTCCAGTGCTTCTGGGAAAGTAAATAGGAGTGAGACAGTGATTAAGCAGGACCTGTACTCCACAGCAGTGTGTGCCACCTCCTTCTGTGTAACTGGAGTAATAACGGGGAAAAGTATTTTAGCTGAGCAAATCTTCACAATGCTTGTGACGCTAGTGTGGCTAGAATTGGCATACCAAAGCCAGAGGAGTAGCTGATACTTCCAACAGAATTACGGCAACAAATGAAAATAATATCTTGGAGATTGTCCTAAGAAGTAATTTTTAGGAGGAACAGTAATAGMCTGGAACCTTGTTCAGCGCAAACATGAAATGTTGAACAAAACAGCTGGAGTGTTGATCTGCTGTGATAAGCCCTTGTCCCTGTGYGGAAGCCAGAAGCAGTCTGTGAAGGGTGACAGGTCTGGTACTGGAGTCTGGTATCRAGCCTGAAGAAGCACATAGAGTTGTTTGGACCTCTCTCCTTAAGGAAGCAGTTGCGAATGTTTATCGCAATAGGGCAGCTTTTTGCAGGGGCATGGGAGCTGATCTGCAGAAGGGAAAAAGGGAGGCAATCCTTGATTCTCAAACTTGTCTGCTTTGTGCAGCCCCCAAGAAAGGGTCAGCAAATAGGAGAAGTAGTTGCTCCCTTCTCCATAGTACAGGGAAATAACACTTAAGAGAAGCTTGCGAATTTTGCTTCAACGGTGGTTAGCTCATTATGTTATCTACCTGAAGCCGGACAAGTGGTAATCTGAAATGAATGCACAAAAGTGGAGCCTGTAAATAGCCATCGTGCTAATCCAGAAGCCATCAGCATTTTCTTGTCTGTTGTCATTATTGGATTTGCTAGAATACTAGATTTCCCCTTGCTCTCAATGTAATGTTTTTTCTCAACCTTCAGTTCTGTGTTCTTCAAACAGGCCATTATTTTCCCAGGCTGAAACACCTTTTATCTTCAGATTTGGTGAGTTCTTGCTTTTCTGCATCGTTTGTACTTGATTTATCTGATTGAGCGTCTAACTCTGCAGCTTGCACTTTGCCAGAGTCTGGTGGTTTCAGTGGGATGGGTCAGACATTATAAATAAAGCCATTAGAAACTGGCTAGAARCATAGATAAAAGTTTCTCAGGCAGAGACTCTGCCTGTCTACCAGATAAAAACTGCATTTAGTTCTACCCTCTGTAGTCATGTTAGTGGGTGGGTTAGATTTAATTTGGTCTTTTATAAAGAAATGGACAAACTGTTCTGACAGATCTGGGATTTGGTTTAAGATCAGGCTTTTCTTATGTGGTCTTTAAAGTGCATTGTAGCCCTATAGGAATAYTTGTGTGTCTGGTTCCTGTCTGCAGTTTTGGAGCATTCTGGCTTTAATGATGGTGTTTCTAATTATGTACAGAGGTAATTTGCAGACCAAAGAATGGGGAGTTTCCATCATCTGTCCCATTAACTGCAACAGGGTTTCTGTTGTGCAGGGTGGTGGAGRAATGCCTGCATAAAATAAGCACCTAACCCTGGCAGTGAGGGAGGCTTTTTGCAGGAACACTGTTTTACTGCTCAAGGCACCTTCTGTTCCTCCACAAGGCATAACTCTGATTGAAGGATGTACCAGTCGTCTTAAATCAGCCACATCTCTGTTGCCTATAGGTTACGTTACTGTAATTTACTTTTAATTGAGTTCCATTTGAAAAGAGAGCAAATGTGGCCATTTGGCCAGCATGTAGCAGCCTGGCTGTTTGGTGATACAGGACTGGGGACGCTGGGAGCATCCTACCTTTGTGATCCTGACTGCCTGTAAACAAAAGTGCCGAATTCATTCAGGATCTTGAGAATTAAATTAATTGTTCCATAACTGAGACTCTGGGTACTTGGGAAGCAACCTCCTTTGCTACATACCCTTTCAAGTTTAGCTCAGTTATTCCCATTGAGCTTGCCTTGGTCTTGGATGGTTGCTAACGCTATGATGACGGCTTCCATCACAATTCAGTCCTCAAGGCCTGGCAGTAGGGTTTTTAGTGGTTTCAGGGCTTATCACTATGATCTGTGTTTCACTTCCTGCTTGAATTTTCTTTTTGGAAAGATTCTTTTCCTCTTCTGACTTTTTTTTTTGTTCCCAGTGGCTTCTTCTGCCTGGGGATATATGTAGTTTTTGTTTCTACCTATAGTACTAAGCCCCAGCTGTGGGTGCTAGCTAAAGAGAAGAAGAAATACGTTCTCTATTATGATAGCTGCTGCCTTGTGTAACAACTCAAGGATTGTATCAACAATCAGTGTGGGAGGAGGCTGAAAAGTGGTAAATACAGCAGAACATTCACAGAGAGATGCAGAGTGCAGTAACTGGGCTCATTTTCACCACTGGAGCACACTTCAAGCCTGATTTGATTACTTCCTCTTTGATTAACTGAAGCCTCACCTAACCGAGCAGAGTTCTTCTAGTTTAAGCAGAGTGCCCTATTTTATTTATTTATTTATTTATTTTTTGGCTGTACTTGCTTGTGCAATGTTACCTTAGACACTACACTGAGAGAGGGATATTTATTTTTAGCACTTCTTCCCGTGATTAATCTGTGCAGGTTCTGTTTGAGTGTTCAATGCTATTTTAATGATGCAGGCAACAGCTGTTTTCTCCATGTCTTATCAAATATCCTCCATGTTCTAATAATAACAAAGAAGTTTCCTTATTCTTGGCTATTCCAAATTTCCACCCGAGGGATCTCATTGCATCTCTTCCTGGGGACTGCAATCTAGGAATAGGTACTTGCTGCATAGATAGCTAGATTCTTTGCTTTAAAAAAACAGTAGGATTACAGGATTTAGCATTCATTTTATCTTGATTATGTTATTACATTTAGGATGATGTTTTAGGACCAGATTTTTCTTTTTGGTAGTTCAGTAGTTTAACTGCAGTGTCTTTTCCTTGTTGCCTGAGTAAAATGACAGATAGGGAGGTAAGGAAAAGTCTGAATCAGGGCTCTCAGACTGAGCTGTCGGATTGAAGAAGACTGGGGAGTCTTTACAYTCATGGTTAAGACTTTGGAGGAGTGCAGGGTAAGAGCATTCAAAGCTTTTGATTCTTCTGAGAACATACGTAGGRCAAATTTCCCAAAGTTAAGCAGTTTGGGTATTGTCATCAAATATGTTAATGGCTCTCAGCTCTTCTGGACCTTGTGTGCAGACAGGAGGCATTCAGCTCTTTGGGAAGCATTGCAAGTAGCTTGCGTACACCACCAGGTTTTGGTAGCCCTTACTCTTAAGAGTATGAGCTAGCTGTAGGGATGAGGAAATCTGGGTTTGAACCCTACAGACCAACTCGTGCTATCTGAATTTAGTAGGAATAAAATTATGCTTGGAAGATGAGGGATTTCCTGCATGGGGAGCGAGAATGGAATTCAGGAGTCTGGAGCTGAAATTCTCTGCTGCATCAGGCAAGCAGCAGCCTTGGACTGCTGTGCTGCACAGTAATGTTCATAGCTGAGTATTGTTGGTCCATGGCACAAACAGGTTCATCCTCTTCCAACCCATTTGTAGGGATCAGAACAGTGATTTAAGARCTGACTGTTGCCTGTTTGAGATGTGCTGGAAATTCCTTCCGGTTAGTATTGCAAAGGGAGTAGGGAAGCTAGTCTGTTGTTGCAAACTTAGCTATCTTCAAAAAGTGGTAGTCATTGAGAAGAGTGCTGTGATGTTGCACTTTAGAGTGAAGGATGGCTATTCTGCAGACTACTTCTGTAACATTAGATTAAATCTATCTTGTTTACAGATTTTGAGTACTAATTTTGAGTTCTATTTTGAGTGTTAATTACCATGGCTCACTGGGCTTTTATGTAGTTTAGTTGAAATCTCTATAGAGCTTGGAAGCCTTGCATGGAAAGTACTATTGCTCTTGAGAAATCTCTCGCATGTTATCTTCCTGAACTGTGCAAATGGAAGTATTAAGTTAGTCCTTTGAGGACTCTTACAGTGAAATATAAGAGTGAAAGGCTGTTACTGGTTTCAAAAACAATAATAATGAGAAGATAATTTTAAGACTGATTTTGTTGCTAAGTAGTCTCTGCTCTCTCTTGGATCCAGTGCAGAGCTCCCTGTTGTGTTTAGCCTTTATGGCATTGTTTAACAGAGTACGAGCACTAAAATCTACATCTTTTTTTCTTGTACGTTCTTTGATGCATCAGGTGGTGACTAAAGTGGTGATACATCTCCTATTTTCTGTGTTTCTTGTGAGATAAAGCATAAGTTTTCTGTCCTGTCTGTGGTAGGACCCTGGCCCTGATGGCACGGCCAAATCAAATCCATATTCTGGATGCCTCCACTCCCTTTGGAAGTCACTGGCAGTGACCATACTAAGTGAGAGGACATGACGTACAGGCGTACCAGCCTTCTTATCTCCACGTTCCCACCCTGAAGCAGGGTAGCATGGACCAGCACTCTAGTAGCAAACTAGTACTCTAGGATGAAATCCTATGAAATGTGACAGTGTTGGTACACCTTGATAGAACATGCTGTGATACAGCATGACATATCCTAAATTTTGTATGACTTCAAATTTTCAATGCTGATATTTTTATTAACATGTCGACTGTGGATATTTAAATTTTAATATGCTTAAGATCTGACAGATGTATTTTTCAGTGGAGTCTATCATGTTCAAGAATTGTCATAATCATCTTGAGAAAATTATGAATTTGTGAAATAGTTGCTTGTTTTCAAGCTTTTTGCAGTCTGCAGCATATGAGAGGAATGCAGTTTCTTCTTCAGTGGTAAAGTAAGTCTCYGCACCTGAGTGCTTCATCACGTTCACTAATAATAAAGAACATGTTTTTTCTTGCTCAGCAGTCTTATCTTCAGCAGCGAATTTCAGAAGGTCTTCTGCAAGTGGATTTCATTCTGATGTAACATTTTACAATAGTTCAGGGCCAGCTTTATTCAATAATCTTCCATTCATACAGCTGCATACTTTTAGAATTACTTTGGTATTGAACACAGTTTGGAAGACAAAGTATTTCAAATGCTATTTAACAGCTTTGAGTTAGTCACCACAGAACGCTGCCTGTTCTGTTGACCTTAAAAAAAAAGCAAACACTAGACTTGGCTTTAAAAAAAAGGGGGAGGGGGAAGAGTTGCTGAGGGCAATAATAGCAAAAATAGAAACTACTTGGCAAATTTTCTTTGTTGAGGCTGATATGAAAATTCCATTTTGAAGGTAACTGTGTTGTAAGTGCTTCAGAGGTCACTGATGGTGACCATGAATGGCTTCATGTGTTGAAAAGCCTGGGTCCACTGGAAAAATGGCTCGAATGTCAGTCTGATTTGTCAAATTAAATATCTTTAAAATTTATAATAAAAAAATTATAATGTTGCTATGGTTACCAAAGCGTCACTAGCTCTAGGGCTGCAATGAATTTCACTTCAAAGGAGTACACTCTATTTATTTATTTATTTATTTATTTTTAGTTCTTTTAGTATAATCAAATAGAACTTTCAAAAGTGCTTTTAATGAGCATGAATTGGTTGGTGGAACTTGTTGCCATGAGGAGTCAGAAAGAAAAGCCAGAAATACTGCTGCTCCCAAAACACATGCTTTTATTTCACAACCTCTTTGAACTGAATTTCATTATATTTATATTCTTCAGATCTATACTCTAGGGCAGAGGTGACCATCCTTTCCTTGGTGGGTCCTGTGAGCTGTACTTGTCTTCCAAATGTGGATAAACTCATAACACGGATGGTGATGGGTCTCTGGCGCATGCTATCGAGAGTTTGCGGGGTCACATGTTTATGTGAGTGCCTTATGCCTACTTGTTCTCAAAATTACTCTTGCATTTACTCTTGAATGCTTCTGCTGTAAAGTACAACTTGATTAGTAAATGAAAAGGTTAAGGTACGACTTTTGTGGTCAAGATACGCCATTATTGTTCTGTAAGGGCTTGCTTCCTCCAACGTGTCTGGTGCTGCCCCCATTGTGGCTGCAGAATGTTTGTGAATCCATAAGAAAATACAACTCCTGTAAAGGGATGGATATAAGCCCTGGAGTAAGATCCTGTTTGACAATTTCTATGCAGCTTTCCTTGCTGAGCTCAATAAATGACAATATTAGCAAGGTTATAAAAACAGTACAGTGTGAAGCAAAGGAAAAAAACAAAAGGATTTTTGCTCTGGCATCTGGCCTGCACTAGCAGCACGTCTGCCTAGCAAAGGTCAAAGACCAAGTGTTTCTGACACCCCTTACTTTCGTTAGGGACTGTTTCCTTTATAACAAAGAGCCCAAGAGTGTGTTTAGGTGTTCCCATCGCGTCCTCTACGGTTTTTATGCAACGAAGGCCCTCTTGTTAGGAACATGGATTTTCTGTGTATTATCAAACCCTTTTTATCTGATTTGGACCTGCTGCTTATGATTAAAACCGTTTAAAATGTGCGTGTGTGTAAATAAGTAATGGAGGGAAAGTGTTTGCTGAATTAAGTCAATTGACTTTACAGCTGCAAAGCTTTGCCCTTCAAGAAGACAATCTGACAGGATACGTGAAAGCAGTCAGTCATTTGTTGCGTGTGTGCACATCTGGCCAAGCCATGGCATTCTTGGTGACAGAATTCCCGGTTCCCTTCCTCGTGGTCCTGTCTGATGTGGGCTAGRGCGATCCAGCTGCAGGGATGTGCAATGATTCCTTTCAGCCTGCTGCATCCACAGARGAGGAGGATGCGGGTCTCAAATGTACCACGCGTGGCCAGATTCATTGTATCTGTGCTAGCTCCAACCTTTTTGCATTAGAAGTGCTTGGAGGCTTCCTTCGGTGAGGCTGAAAAACAAGTGATGAGGTAGTATCAACTGCAACTGCTGCTGCAGCTTGGATACGAATATAAAATCTCYTACTTGCTATATGAAACCATTTGTTTATTTCAGATGAAATATATAGGTGGTTATTGCAATAAAGTTGTTTTACTTGCAAAAATCAAGCTTGCCGAGGCTTTGAGGAATTGAGTGGAAGACACTTCTTTAAAGCTTTTAATGCCTTTTAGGTCCATCTGCTCTGTAAGAGCCTTTTTCCTTCTGTATGCTCTTGAGTTGGAGACACAACAATCAATATACTCACTTTTGTATACAGAGGAAAAAAGGGATTAAAACTTAATTTTTTTTCACAGCCATCAAGGTATCCATATCCTCTTTTTCATATTACATAAACAGAGAATTGGTCATTTAAAACCTGCAGACAGTTTTGAAAATAGTTGGAAGCAACATACAGTCAAGACAGCTCCTTGTGAAAACCAAGTGATCGCCATATGCATCTTTACAAATACACAGTTAGGCCCATCCAGGGCGTATTTCGGAAGGAGCTTGTTCACCAACAAGACAGGTGTGTTCCCAAAGTGCAGTTTTCTGATACTTTTGAGTCTGCTGCCTGAACACATTCTGAGGATTGGAAACCTCGTGTGGTTTGAGTAAATAAAAGCACCGAGTTGCTTGGGTGCGTCTGGGCTGCGCAGGTTGGCTGCGGCTCTGCCACCAGCCTGACGATTTCAGTCGAGTTTCCAACAGGCTCCTGGGGCTTCCCCAGCCTCTGTTCAGACAGACRCTGGCTCAAGTCTTCCCAAGTCTGTAGCAATGAAAAGCTTTATTTTAAKGTTCTTGTCCAGAAGTTTAGTGGCAGGTAGAAAACAAATAAACCAGTCTAAGTGCTAAAATAGCAGGAAAGAGCTATCTTTAGAAAAAATGTATAACTTGCATTTGGTTTGTCAAATTAAGAAGTGCGAAGTATAGAGCAACCATGGATCAGACTTCTCTATAATCTCTCCCAGATTTTGACAGATTAATTCAGTTTTAATTAAGTGTTCTGTTTAATTCCTTTTACATTTGCACCTGAGTATTCACAGGCCTATACGAGTTTAGACTGCAATTTTGTGGGKTTTTTTTTTAAACATAATTGTTGGTTATTTAAAAAAAAAAAGAGAGAGAAGAAGCAAGTTGTGAATGCTTTTAATTTTCATTCCTGTTCAGGAAGTTTCCAAACCTCCTCTTATGCTGACATGAGTTATTTTCAACAGTGTTTCTTGTATTTCAAAACCTTATTTTAAAGGAAGAGTGTACCATAAAACCATAATGGTTGCCTCTCAGCAATAATTATGGGCTAATGATCTCTTCTATTCTTAGTAAAGGAAGACATTGTAGTTATCTCTGAATGTTAGGTTTTAACAGCAGCTGTTGTAACAATTGACTTTTACGATAGGTAAAGGTCAAAGTACTGTGATCCATATGGAATAGATTTTTTTTTTCGTAATAGGAAAGGTATTCCATACCTTTCTCTGTACCCTTTAAGGAGTTTTATTCCTCCATAACAGTAGGTGGAGACAAAGACCTAACGAATTTTGTGATGTCTCCTCAGACTGAATTTATTATGTATGCTGCTTCTCTTTCTGATTTTTGGCATTATAAATTCCTTTATAAAAGTAACAAAAAATCAAACTGCTTTGTTCCAAAGGCTGTTAATTTAGGTCTGGATTAAGCACCATAATCCTTCCACTGGCCACTATCAGCAAAATTGGTTCTTTCAGCTATAAGGTCTGATGTGGAAATTGAGGAGACATCTGTGCAGCTTTTCCATGCAAGTTCAGATCTGCCCTAGACCCAAAAACTCAGGGGTCAAAGCACACCCAGGACTGGCTTCAAGTTTGAACATATCTAGAAATTCCCAGTGGTGTAGGAGTTGGTGTTGGGAAGAATGGAGCTCTGTGCAGACTGCGAGATTGAGGTGTGGTCTGCCTCTGTTTATAAAGCGCATTTGTATGTGTGTATATATGTTTATCTAAATCATATGCATGTTTATGTGTAGATGTTTGTGTACTTACATGCATGGTTTGGTGATGTACAGAATATGGCATTGGCATCCTGTCTCTGCCTAAATATAACTGAAATCTAACAATGTAATTTGGAATAGCAAGAACAACTACAGTCTAATCTATAAAGTGGGAGAGATGGTTTTATTAGCTTTTCAGTAGGAAAATGGAGCTTGCAAAGTTCTCAGATGCAATGGCTGATGGTTCCAAATAAGGAACAATCTGTAGACATATTTTTGTTTGAATATTCTCATTAATATCACTTACTTTAGGCTGCTCCATGCTTCTTTGGTAGAGGAAGTCTTTGCCATATACATCATACCACATGTCCTGCAGTTGATTGAAATAGTCACGCCAGATAGTTTTCCACATGTACAACAGGGCAGGGTGTATTTCCCTTGTTCTGTTGGATGCAAAGCAGTTGCCTGAGGAGTCAATACTTGTCGCATCTGTCCCTTCAAGCTCAAAGTAAAGTTACAGTTTTACATTAACCCTTCAGATTTCAAAACAGAACATAGTGGAATTCCCGTGTTCTTTGATCTCAGATTGGTTTGTTGAAAATCTGTGCTTTGTAGGACACAGTTTCACTAATGAGGTATATTGGTGAACCCAGAATGCAAAGTGGGGCTTAACCCAGCAAGGAGGAAGTGGAGAGGAACCCGTATGTCAGGGTGGATTGGACAACCTGAACTCACAAGCCATTTAAGCAAAGTTGCTCTAAACTTGCTCGTGAGACCCCAAATTATCTCCAACCCTGGGGAAGCCTTTGGCATTGATAACATCTGTAAGACTGATTGGATTGTGAGTGATGTCTGCAGTCCTCTGTAAGCTCTGCAGGGAATTGAGATCTCGGTGTTGGAAACTGGAAACGCATCTGATTTCGGGGAATGACAAGGGTTGCTCAGATAGGCAAATCACTGTGAGAGAATATATTGTCTTCCTGCCTTCTGTACTCTACCCTGGAAGAAGCTTGCAGATGTTTCTGCTTCTACAACAGCGTATGTGTCTTGACAGAGTTGAGGCACGTTTTATTTGCAGTCAGTTAGCTCCTGAGTGCTCTTCCGCAGTACACAGCTTTTGGGGAAGGGACATCTTGCCATGTTTGCAGTTCCATGAGCTGCTTCAAAGCTCGAGGAGGATTGCTCTCARGCACCCTCTATTCCTGTTCTGCCTGCAAGGGGATAGTGTTTGCTTTCTTAAAAGGGACACCTGGGATAAAGTTTAAGGCAGGGGAATGAGCAGCTCTCTCTTCAGCTCCTCATTTGTGCATATAGGCTTTGGGCATATAAGACATATCTTTTCACCTCTCTGCCACTGGACTGCCTTCACTGGAAAAATGACAGAATCCCCATTTCATGCAGAAGAGTTGTGTGTGACCTGATTGCTACTTGTGGGCAATATGTGATAAGAAGGACAAAATGTATGTTCTTATTAAATACGGTTCAAGTGAAGAGGTATCGAGCAGAGTAGTTTTCCAAACTTAACACAACGCAGGCTTTGCAGGACTAACGGAGAAAGATGTGCCACACAGAAGCCTGCAGCAGTATTATGTCTGTTTTGCTGAAGTGGGTGTTGTGCAGGGAATCTATCTGAATAAATCAAAATATCCTCCAGTGAACATTAGTGGGAAGCTGAGAATGACATACAAGTGGGTGCCTGGTTCTTGCCACCAGCGTTGCATTGAGCCTGTCATTCCAGTGTAATTCTTGTTCAGGTAGACAAGAGGAAAGTCTGAATATCTCAACATTACTTGTACTGCCAAGAACAGAGGCAGCATTCAGCTGTCTAAATGCAGCGTGGTATTGTCCAATTCTGACCTGCTGTGCTAATCAGCAGGGGTTAAACAAAAATCCTGGATTAGAGAATAAATGATGATAGTGATTGAACATGCAGTCAAATGATAGCATTACTGCTTGGTACAACGATTACTTTTATGGGTCTCACTTACAGATATGATATGGTTCACCGGGGTTTCTTCTGTGCTTCTTTACTTAAAGAGCATAAATTAATTTAAAATGTCAAACTCTGTGTAATAAACTGAGCTAGATCATTCACAGATATAAACCGTCCTGTTCCTGAGACTTGTGGTGCTGCTYACTGTAAATCCAGCACAGTGCATTGGTGACTGGGAGCGCTGCTAGGACTGAGAGCTTCGGAGCACACAGGGCTTGATGTGTTGTCTGAACTCTGCCAGGCTGAGGGCAAGTGATTCTATAAAACGTCCAGAGCCGAACAGGGATGGGCAAGCTGATGGCCTGTTCTCCAGCTGCATCTGCTCTTTGACCACCAGATGCTCATTTAAAGATGTGCTCTTTTAGCGAGTCTTGTGCGAGAGCACCCACAGTCTGTGCTCTTCTGGGCTGTGGCAGCGTGGAGGATGATATGTGAAGCAGGGGTGTTTGTAGCTTTTGGATTGGATGTGTACGATCACGGCGTCCTCCCCTCTCCTCCCCTCCCCTCCGTGATCTTGTTCTGCTTGCTGAGGGTTTCCTCCTGCTGTTTCTTGGCTCCCAAGGAGGAGCTATGGGATCTGTAGCGCATCTTTGCCTTCCACCATGGCCTAGGGCTTCGAAGAGGACTTGGGAGCGCTTGCGTTGGGTTAGACCCCAGGGGCGTTGGGGGAGAGGTGGTCGGGCTGAGGCGCGGATCTGGTCACAGGTGGAGTTAGCAGAATCGCCRTGGGCTGTCGCTCACAGTGCTCCCAGGGGCTGCGAGGGCAGCTGGAGCATTGCCGGGGCACAAAACTTCTCTTGAACAGGCGAATGTTCATAAGGGGTGTCCAACTGCATTTTGGTTAAGTCTGAACACGACTTCACTGCTTTGTTTCGTTTATGTGAGAGAGGCAGCTCTGCACTGCTTTGCCCATATTCTGTCATTCTGCCTGCTGTCTTTGTGCAAATTTAGTGCTTGGCCAGTCTGCAGAGACCCCATGCAAAGGTGTAAATCCCGGGGGCTTTGAATGCCTACCATAGGAAAAGAGACATCCCAAGTTATTTAGCTGAATGTACAGCTTTCAGTATGTGATGCTTTCCGGTTCAAGCTGACGACCTGAAAAGAAACAGTCTCACAAATTATCAATGACTGGAGCTATTCGCTGTCTTTTATCTGGCACGGCTGGTCATTACACACGCAAGAACAGTGGTGCAGGACTAACACTGCTCGAGAGGGGTTTAACCACACTGAGAGAAGAAATCTTCAGCAACACACTGGTTAAAATATATAAAGCGAAACGATTAACTTTTCCTTCCACCCCCAAACATAATGATGTAAGATAAGAACATCTGAAGTCCTGTGGGTTTTTTTTGTCTGTTCCTGGGTCAGATGAAGGCAGCTTTTATAATAAGTTTTCTGGAATGAAGAAGAATAAGGGAAACTGTGCCCTCTGCATGTATTTATTCGTGCTTGTGAAAATTAATTGCATGATTTCTGATGGAAATTGCAGCTAAAAAGTCAAAAAGCAATAGACGTAATGGAACTTTTGGAAATGTCTAATCCCTATTAGCTGAAATAGCATTTGTAGTATTTTCATGGCATTGTTTTCTATGTGTAATTAAAATGAATAAATATTTCATACAGGGAAGTTGAAATGGATCAGTATAAATGTCATACAATTTATTGTTTTTTTGTATATGAGTTTCCCTTATATGCTGCTCTATAAATATATGTACGTAGTTCATGTGTTGTATTATTCATATCCTACAGCAACAGCAAGCATAATTGATGAGGAAAAAAGAGCAAGTTAGTATATCTGATTATCTTCTAACTTGTTTAAAAATGCCCTTGGAAGTAGAAGGATAATTAAGGATGTGCTGTCTGTTAGTTTCATTTTTAAGGATGACATGTGGGTAATATGTGGTAAGTCTGAAAAATGAAGCTGCCATAGCCACAAACTTTTAAGTGCTGATGTTTAGGGCTGAATTATACGATCCAGTTCTGAGAGCAGGAAAGGCTGCTAAACCGAGAGCTAAGACACTAGCATGGACAGAGGTTTTCTTTCCAGTGTACGGTTAAATGTTTTTTTTGGCTTTGCTGTTCCTGTCGGCTTTCATTTAAGGGATGCTGACCAGTYTACGAAAGGAAGGCTGAAGCGTCGGAAGGGGCTGGAGGGAGACCTCTTTGGAAGTTACTGAATTTGTGAGCCAGTAAGTGGTCAAATATAGTGTTAACTTAGAAGGAAGTAAATTTCATTTGTGCATGTATTTTGTTCACAAAGGGCCAAGTCCCGAGAGACGCTAGGGATTAAGTGTTTTTTGATAAAATGTTCTTTTGTAGATGCAACTTCAGGTTGCCTTGGGTTTTCTTTTCTAAATATGCTCCAGATTTGGCTCTTTCTTTGACAACTCAGTTTTGATCAAATTATTTATCAAACTGCTTTGTAATGTCTGGTTCAAATGCACATAGCATTTGTTTAAAAAACGTGTTTTGGTAATGAAAGACCTTGCTCAAGGTCTGCTATTAAATCTTCGCTGAGGGGCAGGGAGAGGCTGTGAGTTTTCTGGCGAAGTTAATAAAATGTGTGGATTAGTGAAGTGCTGATTAGTGAGGTTCTATTGTAGGCAGAAACATTCCTGCCTTAGCTGAAGCCCAGATGGAAAGCTGCCYGCCTCAGACGGCGGAAAATGGTTTGTGTTGCTGGTCTGCTGTAGTATGTTGCTGAGGTTGCAGCAAAGTGAATCTTACTAATGTCTTGACGTGTAATTAACTCTGTTGTTCGATGTAAATATTTGAATTCTGCTCATTCAGTCTCTACAGGGGCCTGTTTAAAACAGCTTTTGCCAAAGAGCTCAAAGGCCAGTAGGAATGTGTGTGCGTTAATAAACTTCTCTTTGTCCTGGACTTGATCCAGAGCTTATAGAGGGCGAATAGGAAGATCTCATCCTATCTGATATGTTTACAGCAGAGCTCAGAGCGCTCGATCGAGGCTTGATTGTGCTGCTGTTGTACCTAGGGTTTAGCTGAGATATGCAACAACGTGCAGCACATGGACAAAATGGGCAAAAGGCTCAAGGGTCCTGGAAGGGCTCAGGTAGAAAAACTGAGAGTTGATCAGAAAAACCGTGGACTCTGCTACCGCTTATGTTACATAAAAACAAAGGCTTTTTTAAAGGCATAGGGCATCTGTTTTTCTCCTCAAACTTCGGCTTAAATGCTCAGAATTAAGGTTGGTCAAAATCAAAACTCTCTGCGAAATAAAATTTTGTTTTGTTGCAGTCAGGCTTTTGCAAAAAGGGGAGTGCTTTCTGCCAGAAGTGGTTTTTTTTTTTTTGTTCCTTAAGAAAATCCATATTTCAGAAATCTGAAACATTTCTATCTGAAATGGAATGTATCCCCTTTAGGAAATGTCAGATTGCTTCCCTGCATTTCATGTTACATTCTCTGGGATTGGGCTTCCTAGTTTGACTGTTTTCATGYGGTGTCCCATGACTGACGACTCTTGCGAGTGTCTTGCCTGCTTAAGAAAGTAGAACTGTGGCAGGGTGAGAATGTATCCATCAAGCAGGGCCCAAGCTACAACTCCATCTCCCAGAGGATATGCTGGCAGCGTTTCCAAATGAAAATTTCTCTTCTGCTGAAGTTTTTGTTTTTTTTTTCTTGTTGGTGTTCTGAATTTTCACCAGAAATGAATTTATTTTATTTATTCCTGAGGAACTCTGTTTCTGAGCAGCCGTCCTCAGCGTTTCTGCAGCACTGAGAACATGCAGGATTTGGGGGTATTTACACACCAGGAGGAAGCAGTGCAGCCCAGACAGTGCTGGGAACTGAGAGTCAGATTTTCCTTATATTTCTGGCTTGCTCTAGTAATGTTTTTGGTAATTCAGTTTGTCCCATGTTAATTTTTACCACACTATGAAAGACGCTATAAAAATGACACTTATCTCCTATGGATGTTATCATGAAAGAGGCTTAGTTCTAAAGCACTAATTACTCTCATTAATGGTATTATTCAACTTAGTCTTCAGATCGCTGGCAAAGCTGCAGACAAATGTAAGCAGCRTGTTAGAGATGTTGTCTGTAGCTGTGAAACTGCTTGTGAATTAATGCTGTGTCTTCTAATGATGTGTGCCCTGTGTTTGCAATAAACCCCACAAACACAGGAGCAAAGAGGACCGCTGGTCTGATGGTAACTCTGTAACACGGCATTTGCCGTAGCTTACGGTCCTGAATCACTAGCTTGCTCTCAAATAGGTATCCATAGAAATCAGTCACCTTCGGTCTGGCTGCTGCAGTCCGGGAGGGATGTTCATCGCRGGAGACTGATCTGCTCCTTTCTGCTTTGCCTCCGCGGAAGCCGAAGGGGCAAGGGCAGCCCGGGCGGGGGGAGCTGGCACCAGCGCCTTGTGCTCCGCTCCACCATGCAGCAGCAGGCTTAGTCCGGCTTGGAAAATGTGCTGTTCGGATGTTAGTCATTGCTGCACCTTCCCGGGATCTTCCTCGGTGGCTCTGACCCTCTGCGACTGGGGAGTGGCTGATGCCGCTCTCCTCGGGGCAAGCACACGTCAGGCAAAGATTTAACCCCTGCAAACCTCTGCGTGGGGACATATGCACTGTATCTCCATGGGAATACCCAATGGAGTTTTAAAAAAAGGCCAGAAATGGAAAAGTGGTGGGGTTTTCTTACGTTTTGGGTGGGGCTTGTTTGTTTTTTTGGGGATACTAGTTAGATTGTTAAGCATCACAGTAAATAAAGTTCATTCCAAAAAATTACAGTCTAAAAAGTAGAGGAGAGGTGGGAGAAGGTAAGTCTTGCTCTGTTTTACAGATTGGCAACTGAGGCACAGAGAAAGGAATAACTCTTTCAGATGACACACGGAGTGAAGATAACTGAGTTAAATTCCAAGTCTCCACTCATTCACCCTCAGCACAGTAGTGTCCCTCCTCTCTAACCTTGAGCAAAACAAATCTTGCCTTTAAACATGTTTTTTTCATCATTAATAGAGAGTTAAAGGAGGAGGGGGGAAGGAAAAGTGTGTTAAAGAGAGTTTGCATTAACCGTAGCTTACTCTGCGGGGATAGATTCCTGAGCTGCTGTGAGCCGTTCTGTTCTGCGTCAGATCATCACAGAGAAGTAGCTAACTTGTCCTGAAGAAATAAACAGGTAAATGCGTTCAAGTAGTTACTGTATCGTGCCCATGGTGGGGTGTTGTGAAAGCAGAGTCTTAGAGTGAGTACACCAATCCTTATGGAAAATCCCAGGATTAGGCTGATCTGCTTAATAACGTGCCACTGCCTCTTTCAATGTGTGTATGAGCGAAGATGCAAGGATACATCTCTTAAATGTACATGTACATGTAAACTGTGGATTTAAACCTTTGGGCAACTTGTCAAATAACTGCTGTTGACATAAACCATTCCTGTGCATCAGCAGTACAGAGAGCAGGAGAGCTGACTTCACATTTAGTACTTTGTGTTATGTCAAGAAAAGTAGAATTTGTTCATCCTGAAAGGGGAGGAGATGGCAGAAGGAAGCTCGCTTTTATTAGTACTCTTTGTTTGGAATTCTGTGCTAACAAAAATGTCTTACATCTTGTCCTAAGGTGTCATTGGGTGCCAGGAACACAATGTGCTCTTTAGGTGCATAACAATATACCCCAACTCGTTAATGATTTATATTTTTTGCAGCTATGCTCCTTTGCTTGTAACACCTTTGGCATGAGCTAACTTGCTGCCAAAACTTTGAGGACTGTTTATTGAAGGCTCACAAACTGAGGCCTTAAGCACACAGCTGGGGGGGGGGGTGCATGCAAGTCTTAGATCATCTGGTTACCCTCGGGGAGACTCTAGGAGATTTACAAGTCCAAGCACTAAGTCTTCTTGGCTGCTCTTTACTTCTACTTTGATGACAGTAGAAGTCTTATTTGTTCCCAGGTGAATGAAAAGAGTTTTGCCAAGTTGGCTTGGTTTGTCTGATCTAGAAAGGCGCTGAGCATGTCTCCTCACAGGTATCATCAGGTAGTGTCCTTACAGCCCCTTTGGGCCATCAGCTGATGTGAATCGTTGAAATTTTGATCAAAATAGTGACTCAGTCTCCTCAATAGTCATATTACTTATGTTATGCTAGAGCCTAGGATCTGACAAGGATACAGGCCTGTCAGCAGTGTAGAAGTATTAAGGAGCTGACCTCTCCTAAAAAGACAAGGCTAATTTAGCGTGGGAGGAAAGGATGTTGCATGCAATCACAGCATATGATGCGAGGATTGGAGACAGCAACTTAATGGCACCATTTTGTTTTATAACTGTGTGGTGTTCTTTGGGAAGACATCAGCTGAGCAGAAGAGTGGTGGAGGAGAAGATGGAAGGATAAGCAGAAGACGGGCAGAATGGGCAAGGTGAAAAGGCAGTCGAAGGGAAGAGGTGACTGGAGCATATGGCCAATGAACTGTGGACGTGCAACCATAAATCCTGCTCCAGCACTGTGAAAGTCCACCTGCTTAGCTCTGTCATATGGCTTGTGTGGCATCTTTGGCACAAGGACTGAGATCAAACTTTATGGAGTTTTTTTTAACCCATTTGAGTTTCCACTGGAAGCTGGCAGGGCTGCTGAGGAGGTCTCCGGACCTGGAACGGAGGGGAAGGTCACAGCAGCCCTGCTCTCCCTCTGGGCTCAGTTGAGTGGAATAATGGAGCTGCACTCTCCTCTTTTTATCTTGTTCCCACAGTGCTGCTGAGTTGCTCTGAGTACGTCATAAATCTCTTTCTGTGATRCTTTTCCTTCTCAATCTATTTTGTGTCTCAGCTCTAAGTTTCCTTTGTGGCAGAGGCTGTCAGAATAGAGCATAATAGACCCTGGATACAGATGAGGTCTTTCAGGGAACCTGTAATATAAATAGTCATCTACAGCAGATCAATACCAGCTAAACTCAGTGAGAATCTGGCTTTGTGCTAGTTTCTTGCTTTCCTTTTTTTTTTTTTTTTTTTCTCCTGTTGTTAATTTTTCAGAAGATGCAAAGCATTACAAATACCGAGACTGGCTGGCAAAGGTTGCTTTTCATATTAAATTACACATCTCATAACTTTTTCAAGTTAATGCATAAATTCAGCATCAGACTGAACATAACTATGTTTTTTTCATGTTGCAATTTTTTCAGGACAGTATGTGCTAAAAGAAAAATTAATCATGTTGGAGACTCTATGAAGAGTAATCACAGGAAAAATTTTTTTAAGGTTATACTGACTTCTGAGAATGCAACTTCTGGATTAAAAATAAGGTCTCTGAAGTAGGAGTTTCCTGTAAGAGTGATTCATGAAGCTTTTCAGAGCTGTATACCACTTAGTAAGGGCGAGTCTTCACTACATACTGTGCCTCTGGTCTGTGGTGTGGTTCCACATCTTTAGTAAGAAATTGTCTTCAGATCCCTCTGACAGCTCTGCCAAGTTCACATATGTGCAGATCTAGTAAATATATTAAAAAAAAAAAAAAGCAGTATTGTAGTCTGCGGTGCTTTAGAATATTACTGTTTTGTAAGACCAATGTAGGTGTCATGGCTACTTGCAGTAGACTCTAAGGTTGGTTGTTATCTTCCTGCCTTTGCTAGTAGAAACTGGACCCCTAGAATGTGATCCTGGCCTGTTGCCTCTTATGCTGTAGCCTACAAGATTGCCTCCAGGCCTCAAAAGTCCCTAATCTCTATCAAACACATGGCTGCACCTTCACATTTTCTTAGAAAGTATCAGCAGCTGTCTCAAAAGGAGGTGAAAATTGGAGAATCGTGGATGTTATAAAGGTAAAAATTGGTTCTCCAGGCAAGACAAGAGGGTTGCTTGGAGGAAGGGAGAAACCTTTGGGACAAACTTGCCCACTTCCTTCTGATTTTAACAAGAAGATGTTGTCTCCTCCTGTAACAAAAGTGGTCAGTATATTTGTGTGTTAATGGAATTGCTGGAAATTGTACTTGGGATGAAAATTATCGTTCTTGGGCAAGCCACTATTTCACACCTGCAGTGTATGCTACCCAGTGCCCCTTTTGGGGGTTTCTGTTGAATACAGAAACCAATTCATTATTTGTTTCTGAGTATGAAGAGATTCATGAAACACAGCTGTCCTCGTGTGACCATAGCCTGCCACAAAGGCAACAGGTTTCCACTGAATTAATGRAATTGAGAAAGCATATAAGAGGAAAAAACATTTGCTTTGTTCTTTACTTCAATTAGATGATTTCTGGTTTTTTGGGTTTTTTTTATGATTCAAAACTATCAGTAAATTAACCTATGTCTAATAACTGAATCGCCATGTGAATGTGGGCTGCAAAGTGTCAGTTGTATGGAGGTACAAATACGGACTGCACAAGGGTCAGATCTGCCTTGTATACTTTATAATCTTAAAATTTTATAATCTGTTTACTTTATACTCTTCAGTCTTGGTTTATGCTTTTTCTCTGCACTGTGAAAGCAGGCGTGTTACAAATGAAACAAATGATCAGTTCTCAAAAATGCACATCAGGTTCTCCACTGAAAAATGACTTTCTAACCAGAGCATAACAACTATGGTTATTCCCAAATCAAACGGATTAAAGCCTTGCTTCAGCAGATGTGGCTTGAATCATTGGCCACAAATATCTTCCTAATACAAACAGCTAATCTGTCCTCTTTGTGAGCACAAAGAAAGTGTAAGAGAAAGAACAGATCAAAGGAGCAGATCAAAATTTCCTTAGAATGCCTGCATTAAGATCTTGGGAGGTCTCCAAGCAAAAAGGAGTGGGTTGGCGAATAGATGTGAGGAGTGCTAAGAGCACAGAAATGATGCTGTTAGTGAATGTGTGGGTGGTGTTTTCTTTTTACCTTTAGAGCTGAGCTACTGTCCCTCATGATACAAACTGGTCCTGTTAGCAACGCTAAAATTGTTAATGATCAGCATGTACAAGGGAGGTCTTGTATGCTGGAGTTAAAGCTGCATTTGCACTACTTATGCCTGCTCCTCTTGTGATCCCCCACTGGTATTAGTCTTGCTCTGTCAATCAGATTTCAGTGTAGGCCACTTCAGTGCCATGTCTGATACGAATATTACTTCACAAATCTGTCTTAGGTTTCAACTGACAATAAAATGATTTTTCTTTCTTCTCTAAACTACTTTGTTCTGAGATGATGTGTATTTTTTAAACTGGCACTCCAAAATGTCTTTTTTATTCTTTTTTTGTAACAGTAGATGCACAATCCTAATACCAAAACAAACTAAAAAAAGAAGAAAAGACACCGTCCAGGACTACAACTTCACCTGGCATAAATCGCCAGAAGTCATTGTAGTGCTATCAGGTTTTAACTGAAAAATCTGTCCTTTTGCAAGTTACAGTCTAAATAAGTGATCTGAATACTTTGCAAGAAATACTTGGTTAGCTTTATTGTGGAAAACTATCACAGGATTCCCTGGGGACTGCATGAATCCTTTGCATATCTATCCAAAAATCCCTGGGAGAGGAGCTGAGTAAGTATAACTTGTGTGATGGCAATGGAGCCCCTGTGTGTATCCTGCTACAGGATACAAATACACCGTGACTTTGAGTATGTTTATCATACCCTGCTAGTTAGAGAACTGAGGCACAGCAAAGCCAGATGTCTTTCCCCAAAGTTTTTCTATGTCATTTCAGAGTACTCAGACCATAGCAAAGATCAACCCAAAATATTTCTCATTTTGGGACAGAACAGTCTATCTGCCTCTCTTTTAGCATAGCCCTTGGCCTTCTCCTTCTCTTGTTACATTCTTATCTTTCAAAACCAAGACGATGCAAGGATTTACCTGGCGCTTCCAGCTCCACAACATATTCATCCTAGAATATTGGTGCAAATCAGTCAGGGTTTTTTCTTATTATTTTCTGTCAGCTTCCTATGTTTTACATCTGTCGTCGTCTTTAGGGAAGAGATAAATCACAGACATCTGTAGGTAACCTGGCTAGGAGGTGCTGTGTGATCGAGAAAGGCAGCTTCTGGCAAAGCCAAGACTGTGGAAGGCAGCCAAGGTCATTTCTTAACGCCGTAGGTAAGAGTGAATTCCTCTGTACTGGGTGGCTGCATGACCGTTGAATTGACACTGAAGTGATTAGGTGGAACCCATTAATGCTGGGGGACAGGCTCAGCCGCTGCAGGATGCCTGCTGCATCCTGATCACTTCTCTATGCTTTTTTCTTGACCCTTATTCTAATCTTTCTTCCTTCTACGTTTTTATCTGCAGTATGATCTGCAAACATTTGAAACTGATACACTCCTATGATCTTTTGGAAGAACCTCTCCTGTGACTGAAGCCCAGGGGTTTATTTGTTGTTGTGGAAAGACGAAAAATAATAGACTTGAGCAAAGATTAGAGCAACGGGAGGGAGGATGGCTGTGCTCTTCAGATAAACATCACCACTTGCATCCCTGTGCTGCGAGACTTGGGGCGATGCTGAGCCGCCGTTGCTGTAATCCATCAGCTGTAGTCTTGGACACAGCGGCTCACTTCTTGGCAGTGGAAGTCTGTCTGTTTTCTGCCCAGTCTGCCCATTTCCTCCTCTCTCAGAACTGAAATAGCACAAGGGATAGTGGGGAATACGTGCAGCTGGCCAGGTGAGGCCCACACTGCCGCGCTAATCCGTGAGGAGCTCAATGGAAGGCTGGGTGGTGGTGGAGGTTGGAGCGTTGCTTTTCCATGTGCTTGGGCTGGTAAAGGTACTCAAGGGTCTGTAACTTGCCATGCGGCTTGATTCTGAATTACACAGAAGACCACCAGGACCACCCCAGCAGCCTAACAGGGGATTAACGTAAATTTAACTTCAATGTGTTTTCAGGCTCCTTTACTCAGCTAAGTGATGGAAAGAGACTCTTTTTATATAAAAAAGGAATCTGGCCTTTTGAATGATCAGCTCTTAAAAAGTCAATTTTTCCTCTTCTCATGAAATTGCATTTTTTGAATCTGCATGAAAAATGGCAGAGGAGCTGCACACAGATCAGCTAGCACTGGCAAATTATTTTTCTTCTAAATGACATTCTTGAGCCTATTTCTGGAAGGGCGTGAATCTTTTTTCAATCATGCTGGTGTGACAGCAACTTCATCAGAGTTAGGTCTTAATCTATGTGTTTTCAGCTGGTGAAAATTTGCTCCTTGCTTTGATTAAGGAAATGTTGCGATTTTCTCTTTGACATGCACTTACTGTCATGTCAAGAAGAATGGAGAAACGCTGATGACTCTGCCCCGCACGTAAGGCTCGTTGTCATGCTCAGCAGTTAAGGTTCATCTGTTCATAAGCTGGCAAACTGTGGAGCCCGCGTAGCCGCACGCGGTTCTCTTTCTGAAGTTTTGCCCGTGCTTGGGAGTGCTCCTGACTTGGCTGTCGGTGCCTGTTTGTTGTAGGGCTGCTGACCTCGAAGGAAAGAGGAGGCAAGTCCAGAGGGTTCATGCCACAGCCTTAACTTGTCCTTGTTTACAGTGAGCTCTGTATGACCGTATAGCTGGTAATCGTAGCTGTGGCCAGCTAAGGTAATGCTATTCCCAAAATGTAAGATGCAAGTTTTCATTTTGTATTTTCCACCAGTAGTTTCTGAGTACCTTAGGAGATGCTCTGGAGAGAGATTTTGGAGGAATACATAGGATGACCCGCCAGCTGCTGTCTTCTCAAGGAGATGAAACGTTAATTCCAAATAGCTTCTCGGCTTTAAAGAACTCGGGTTGCAAGTTATCCCTCTATCCTGACTAAATTCCAGCTTCTTACTTCTATCTATCATAAAATTAATTTGCAGTTATAACTGTGTATTGATGACCCTCACATCCTGTTGTAAACTGCTGTGAAACCCTCTTTCATAGGAGACTGCAACTCAACCTTTTTCAGGTACCGTATAGTTTTGTAAAATGCTTTGGGTTGGTGCAGCTGTGTAAACTAAGATTTTGCCTCTGCATCTTAACAGAGTTTCTTTATTTATTGCTAATTCTGGGCACATACATAACATAAACATACTGTGGCTTTTAGTGAGCTGTGGGCTGTGTGGATTTCAGATTGACATATGGGCTTCTCTTCTGGCCCTCAAGGTCCTGGAGTTTTGTRAACAACTCAATTTCAGTCTGAACTTCTCTGTAAAATGAAAACAAATGGAACCAGTTTCCCACCTGGTTTTGTTTATGATGTTTGTTGAAATTCCCAAGAGGTCATACATAACCAGTCAGAAATACACTGTCAGGTGGTCGAGTCTTATCCATTAAGTTCAATTTTTTTCCCTTTGGGGTGATGGGAGGAAGGGGGAGCTGATGAGAGAGATGGACAGATTTACTATGGCTGGCAGGGAGGAGATTTACTCCTCTTCCATGACAGCTCACATTTTCCTTTACGTTCTTCCAAGTCTATGTTCAAGTTCTTTTATTTTGAAGTAATCAAGATTTGGTAGCTAGAGCAAAACTCGCCCATCATGTAGGATGCCAAATGCTTTCAAATTCATTGATCTCAGTGGAACATGAGGGAGCTCAGCCCTCAGCACTAGCATTTCACTTCTTAAACATTTTCAGGCTTTAAAATGGGCTATTAATCTTGGCTCTGGCAAAGCATCCAAGGACATCAGCACTGTGTGATATGTCCCATAAAGTGCAGCTTCTAGGAATATATATATATATTTATATTTATATGTAGACCTTGTCAAGGCTCCACTTCTGCTTGCACTGAATCTGTGGGTGTCTTAGAATGTGTTATTCAGAGCAAATTTCAAAAAAAGGTTTTCTTAGCATATAGACAGCTTCTGGGCTAACATGATTACCTTGGATCAAAGCATAGCTGGGTTCTCAGCTATATAGGAGCTCGATGGCTTTATAGAGTATATTTGTTTTGAAATAAACAAAATGGAAGTTTAGAGCAAGATCTCCTTCTTTACAGCTTATAGCTGTGGGACCGTGATTTCATCTGTTTTCATATAACAGTTTGCAATCCTTGTCAGTCTACCTGAATTAAAAGAAAAGGGTTGGTATTGGTAGGTGAGAAAGCGGCACTGACCCAGGGTCCTTCCTTTGGTGTTGTCTCGCATTCCTGAATGGCAACAGAGCTTTTGTATCTTGACACATTGCGTGACCCTAGAATAACACTGGGATGTGATGTGAATGTGTGCGGGGAGGTTTRTGTTTGCTTGCTTGTTTTTTCAGAGAAGCAGATGTTGCTCTCAAGTTTCTAAGGGCTTTAACGGTGTGATAACAATGAGAATTGTGGTGTTAGTGCCCTGCACATACCCAGTCCCCACGAAGCGAATTTGGCTGTCGTAGTGATGTGCTGCTTTGCAAGAAACGTAGTTGCTCTGCAATTACTTCTTGTCTTCAGGCTTGTGCCAAGGATTAACCTGCAGGTGAAGGCCGCAGCGTCCTGGTCTGCTGCCCATTGAAGTCAGCAGAGAGACYCGCATTGACGTTAGAGGCTCCCGGATCAGAGCTGCGACTCATGATCTGAATGCAGAGCTCTTTGCTCTGCCTTGGGTTTTCTGCGCGACCTTGAGCAATACCACTTCCTTCTCGCTTCACTTGGCGTTGGGCAAAGCTGTTACTCTCTCTGTGCCTCACCAAGAAAAGGAGTCTTAAAAAGTCGTTAGTATTTCCGAAGCACTTGTTCTAGCGAGAGCAGGGCTTCCGCAGCCCCCCTATTGGAGCTGTCCAAATATTATTGCTCTTATTGAAAGAAAGAGCTCTTAAAAGAAGGCTGGTGTTCAGAAGCCAGTAAAGCCAGAGTTGTCACAACATCGCCATTCTTTGGCTAGAAACTTGGAGCTTGTCAGTAGATTTGTATTTGTGTGAAAGTACAACAAGTAATGAACTTCTGACTTCTAAATTAACTGTCGGTGGCTCTGGAGGATGAGAGTTTTGTCTCTGTTTATGATTATTCTCATCCTTTTTTTTAATGCTGCTACATTTTGTTCAGAGTAGATCTGGAGTACATAACTCTGCAAAGTATTCTTCGGACTTAAAAATAGATGTCATAGCCTATTCCCTGTAAAAGTGCCCATTTACAAGTCATTCTGTCTTAGTGAAAAGGCAGTTCATTTTTCCTGCAGATATCTAAAGCTATTATGGTAGGAACATTGAGAGACTGAAAGGACCACCTACTCCAGAAAAATGCATTTCTCTATAGATTACGCACTAGTCTGAGTCCTGAGGAGCTTGTGAAATGCTACTTGAAGTCAAGCTCCCCTTTGCTGAAGGGAGCTGTTACTGCAGACTTCTGTTTGAATGAGGTCTGGGGTAGGGGAAAACAGGAAAATGTTGACAGCTAAGGAAGATGTATCAGCAGAGCATAGTCCTCTATTTAAAAAATTTAAAGCTGCAAAGTATATAGACRTTTAGCCAAATTGTATCTCTCTGGAGTTCCAGATAGGTCCAGTTTTACCCTCTGTCTGGAGATGTCTGTATCACTGTGTTGATCTCAAGCAGCTAAAGGAGAGTCTTTTAAATAACACTGAGCCCATAAAGTACAGAGACAAGTACAGGTTGAGCCTAGATCAGCACAGCTCTGCTTGAATGCCAGGCATGCCAGCCTCCATAAATCTGCATTTTGTCCAGATTTATCAAGGTGCTGTATAAATGTCTGATACTTCCAGGTAATATATGGTTATTGTCACCAGTCTAAATTGTACAAGGGTGCAGGAAAACAAGATCCTAATGAAATTTGTGGTCTTCAGCACTTTGGGCTCTATACCCAGCTAAGTCTCATGAATTTTTTTGTTGACTTTAATAGTATCAAGCTTAGACCTGAAATGTCCCAGAAAAGTAGATTCTGTTGGAAATCCACTGATTTCAGAGGAATTAAAGCTTTAATTGACCTGATTCAGAACTTGTTAAAGGCATGCAGATTTTTTCATCAGCTCCTGATGGTCTTTGGTTCAGGACTTCCCTAGTTAAGTATTTTTCAAGGTAATGGTTGTTCTATAGGAAGATCTTATTCACATTTATTACACTAAGGATTTTTATTTCAGTTTTTAAGCTGTGAATTTGAAGCAGAAATGAATAGAAAAATACAACAGGTTGATGTGAATTTGTTGCTGCAAAATATTTGCATCTTTTCACCTGAAGTCTATTCCCAGTTCTGTATCCTCCACAGAATGAAAGCAGACTAGAAAGCTTCAGGCTTTTTTGGCAAGTTTTGGAATAACTTACTTCCAGTCACAGTTTGGCATTTCGGTCTTGGAGCAGCTGCATTTCTAGTGGGCTCAGCTCCCACTAGTTAAGCCTCTTACATGTTTTTACATTTTTTTAAAGAGTAATAAAATCAAAATGCTCCTRTCTTGATCTGCTCTTAATGAATTGGACCTACCTGTAAGGCAGTAGCTTGGAAAAAAGATGTCTGTGTAGAGTAGCTGTTATGTAGGGAAAGAGAAAAAGAACAACAGACTTCTAGGCTTGATCCTGTTCGCTTTGAAGTCAGTAACAAAACCTCTCGTGCCTTAAATGGGAGAGGAGCAGGCCCTGAAAGGGGAATGATGATGGATAGTTTTTTCTTTGCCTCCCAGAGGTGTTGGATAGCACTAGGGAGTATGTACGGTGATCCTCTTGGCATACGTTAGCACAAGAGTGAACCTGGATAAAGGGATGTGAAAGCTGTGTTGCGCAGGAAGCGCAGGGCATGAATTCTTCTGGACTTCCACTTTGCAAGTGTACTGCAGACCTGCATCGTCATCAGAGCTGAAACGGTGTCCCCTATCCCTTTCCTCCTTCTTCTTGAAATTCTCCAGGCTTAGTTTGAGAGTTCGGTCTTCTGTCCAAATGCATTTTGTGTCTGATCTGTTCCCTAGTGCAAATCAGGGCTCTAAAGATCTGATGATGATTCCCTCTGGACAAAGACCTCAGCATGTCTTGGAAAAAAAATGCTTTTGCAAGCCGAAGTTAAATATCAGGGAGCATTCCTCCACAGAATAAGCTCATTGTGTGCAAGAAGCAGTCTGTAGGCAAGTGTTTTGTGCCTGCAAAGATGCAGAATCCTGTCAAAGGTTCCCCAAAACTCCCTGTGGTTACTTGACTGCTGCTGAACCAGCTGTGTGTGGTTGTGGGCAATCCTGATTGAAATGCTCTGGTATTCCTTTAGAGCTTTTGCAAAGCCAGATCACCCTAGAAAGCTATTCAAGCAGATCTGAGTTCTTGGGGGGGAAAAAACCTATTGCTAATGAAATATCTCATTTGAGATAAATACTTGGTCAACTGGATATATCAAGACCAGCATCTCCCATATGGTTGCATACGCAGGACAGGCAGCAGTAGGCTGCATTCATCCAGCTGTTTGACCTGTGGTGCGTGCACAGAAATATTTGAGCACGCGAGTAAGTTATCATTTTGCACTGGGCCCACTTAAGCTTGAAATTTCCAATGACAAATTGAAGAGTACTTCTTTTTAAGTTGCAGCACGGTAATGGGAGCTAGGATTTATAAGTCCTGCCAAATTCAATAAACTTGTGTTATAGCCTTTTAAAATTGTTATATTGAACGCTGCTTATAAAGAGCCATCTTCCTTCTATTGTTTCATAATTTATTCAGTGTTTTCTTAACTGGCCCATCAGCAGAACAGTAAAAGTGCCACTGAGTAAACTTTGTTTAATGGTGACCAATTTTTGTCTATGTTACAATAATGTCTGTGGGAAGAAACAATTACCTTGTGATTTGCTGTCAAAGCGGTAAGTGCATTTTCTTTCCAGTTCATTTAGAAGGGACATCACTTTCAAGCTTTCTCTTATTCTATATGTGAGGTTGTTTCCTTTCCTGCACACTTGGATTTTTTGCTATGCATCCTAGAAAGTACTGGTTCAGTCCTGAATCCAGGATTCATAAATACAGCCGCGGCTGCTCTCCGTGCAAGGTTGATCTTTGGTGATGCATCATCAATACAGCTCAGATTCATTACTCGGATGTTTACTGAACCCCCGTCTCTCCCCGCAAATGACCAAACCTTTCGGTGTCAGCTATTATCAATAAATTTTTTCACTGACTTTGCTATGTAAACCAACATGGATTGCTGCTTATTGTGTTACATTTCCATCTTCAATTACAGTACAAAGCCTATCCAAAATTTGATCTTTTCATTTTCATGAAGGATGGAAGCATTTGAGCTTTTGGCCACTGCATGTTCCAAGCATTAAGTGTTATTGTTACAGTAATGTAAGAAGGCAGAAGGAAATGTTCATCATGGCCTGCAATTTCTGAAGTGCCTGGTGATTTTTTTTTCCTTTCAGTGAGTGATGCTCAGTCCCCGGTGCGATGTTTGCTGGGACAGAGCTTTCAGAGGGACCCCCAGGCTCACTAGTGAAGTCTGAAAAATCTTCTTTCCTCAAAGAGGAGAGTAGCATGTTTCACTGCACAGCAGCACATGCAGAGGCCGTTTGCAGGAGAGATGTTGAAGATTCAAATACATTAACAAAAAGTAGTTCTTGGAGCTGTTCAGGAGATCAGGGTTTTGAGTGATACCCATATGTGCCACCAAGCTGTAGGTATCTGTAAGCAACACAGAGACTCTTGATTTGTATGGTCTAATCAGAGATGTGCTTCCTGTGCTGTTTGCAGGACTTTCATCCTCAAAAATGCCTCCCCGTCTCAATGCCTCTATTGTGCATTGAAAGGATGAAAAGCTACATTGACCCCAGGGATTCAAGGTGTTTCCAATCTGAAGATTAGGCTGTTAAACCACCCTAGGTTATGAATAGCCTAAAATGTTTCCTCAGGCTCTATGAGAAGGGTTGAGGCATAATCAGAGTAGTCGGCTCCATATATCACGTTACTCTTCGTGGATGCCAGAATTCTGTTACAGAAAACATATTTGGAATTCATAAATTGTTCAGCGCTCTTCTCCAGCATGCTGGCCATTAACCGCTGCAGGGATTAAACAGCTACCATTATGTAGGCAGCATCATGTTTATAACAAATTGCTTCCTTATAGCCCACCTGCTGCTTTCAGTAATTTGAAAGCACAGTAAGTTAGGTCTCTAAAGCTGTATTTTGGAAGATGATGGGGGTTTAAATAAAAGGTTTCAAATTACCAGGCCTCAAATAACTACCTAGAGAGGCAGTGTCTAGCATCTGGACTGTTACTGCATTACTGTAAGTCTCTTAATCAGCAAGGGAGCCCCTAAACTGAATGGCTGGTGGGAGTGAAACCTGACACTAAATGGACAGCAATGTAAGAAAGCTTTGTGAGCAACTCCCAGCGGAGCAGGATAAATCAGTACATCTTCAGGGAAAGAAAATCAAAGTTGCCTTCTAAGATAGAAAAGCACATTCCCTGCAATGTGTTTCCTCTTGTTTTTGTATTTTGGTGGGTTTGTTTTCTCCGTGTGGTTTTTGAATGCATCCAGACCAGATCTTTTGGTGCTATAAAYTGATGTAGCTCCTTTGGCTTCAGTAGGGTAATGTTGATTTACTCCAGCTGAGGATCTGCTGTATGAGTCTATTCTCATACTGCTGGAGTTAGCAAGTTCAAGCCCCCATTTTGAGTACTTCATGCATGCACAAGAAATTAATCATAGCAATGATGTGTGCAAAGTATGTGTGAACATTTTTCCACAGGCAGTTCTCAAAATCCCGGCCTCTGCTATCTCCATCTCATGTTGACCCTGTCTCTTCTCTCAGATGTGCTGGTTTTACGCTGGCATAAATCCACTGACTTCAATAGGTTTCCTCCTGGTTAACACCTGTCTGTAAAAAGAATCATGCTGACAACGTTAAATCTTCTGTCTCCATAGACAGCAGAGGGTCCCCGAGGCTCCCGGATTTGGAATTACTATCACACTCCTTTTAATAGAGTAATGCGTGATGAATTGTAGCTCCTGTCCAACACCTACTGAAGAACAGAAAGTTCCACATTGACTTCTGCGGATATTGGATCAAGCTCAGATTTCTTTGGAGTAGTTTTGCGTTACCTATTGCTAATTTTATCACTCTGTCTCTGCACGCTATTTTGTCCATGGGCTGAGGAATGGTAGGCTTTGAGGGGAGAGGGGGCTGCTTAAGTATTAGTAGTTCTTCTTTATGATGTCCAGAACCGTCACGCTGGCAGGGAGGGGAGCCGTATCTAACAGTCGATACGGTGAAGGACATGATGATGTTCCTCTTTGCCTGACATTAGTAGCCATCATCTGCGCAGCCTCCGGGGGTTGAGGAAAGCCTCGCTAGTGTGTGCTTCGGGGCTGGGTTTATCAAACAGGCTCAAGAGCCTTGCACCTTGGTGTCAGTGGGAGCTGGGCTCCTGATTCCCTCCTCCCTTTCCTGTTTTTCTTTAATTCCCAGCACAGGAGATCTTAGCTGTGACCTGCCTTTCCAGGACAGCAGCAGAGCTGTGACTGACCCATTCGCTCCCACTGAGCGGAACGGGGGGTGTTTCCCTGGGGCCTTCCGGGGTGCCAATTCCTGGGCAGCTTCCCTTGATTTCCGAACAGACGCGCAACCTCTGTGCAGAGAAAACGCACGGGGACCCTCAAGGTCTGGCAGGTGGAGAATCCCTGAGAGAAAAGCTGGAGCTGCCAAAGAAACATTTGGCCTCCTCAAAATGTCGTACAATGGAATATTTGTTTCAGTTCTGATACCTGAGATAGTTTGAACTGACATGGCTTAATTTAAACCTTCCTGCTGTATGCACATTTGCATGTTTGCACGGATTACCAATCCGCACAGCTGCATGTTTGCGCACACAGCTACTTGGGGCAGCTGTTTAGGCCTCCACATTGCCAGCTAGATTAAGTTATTTAATTCATATATGGACTGCTGAGTAATGTGTGCCAAATTCAGAACTTGGATCTGCTTCATRAAAATGACATAAGCTAATGTAGCTGTCCTGTAAAAGGGGTATTTTTACCTTTTTGTATTGTTTTTTGTCACAACGGGGACTAAAATTTTTCGTAGAAGATTGGTGCTTTGTATTTGTGCGTTGGTTTGCATGCTGTCTTGCCCCTCTCATTTTACTTTCTTGTTGAAATTGAATTGAAATTTTGCTCTCTGAGTTGAAATTGAGGAACCTGATAATGTGAATTAATGGGTTACCTTTTTGCAAATCCATATGGAGTAAAAAGCTTAAAATCATTATGAATAAAAATAGATGTGAGGTATCATTTCAAAATATGAAAAGCATAAGTGTATGTATGGTTTGTAGTCAGTCCTCTCTGTTCCATCAGTGACAGTTAGGAACAGCATGAGCCGAAATCAGTGTGGTTACCAAGACCTGGATTTAGCCTACAGTCTTTTACAAAATAGCATCATGCACACCTAGTGATGACTTAAAATAGCAATCCTGTAGAAATGTTAGACCATGATGAGGAAGATTTGTGTATGCAAGGACTGATCCCTCAATCTCTGTGCAAAAAGATTTCGGTAACTTCATTCCTAATGTGGCAAAGTTAAATGACTTTTTCTGCAATCCTAGTGTCATCCTGAGTGGGGAAGTTCCGCACTTGTCCTTTCTTCCTACTACAGCCCTTAGGACTATGCTTAAGAAGAACTGTGATGCTGTTGTGTGAGCAGTCGTCTCTTCCTCTCCAGGGTGAATGCTCTTCTGCGTCTCATCGCCACCTCAGTCTCCTGTCCTTGCAATCTGCTATGGGACTGCAGCTGCAGGTGTCAGAGCTCGGCTTAAGTCGCCGCTGTTACAGGTCTTCCCTAAGAGCCGAGTTGTGTGTTTGTCCCTCCAGCTACCTGACGTCCATTTAGAAAGGCAGGAGAAGAGCTTTGCTTCCTCTAACCTGAGCTGTTGCTTTTTGTGACCGCGTAAGGGATATATGGGACTGGAGTGATGCACTTTTTTAATATCATGCAGAAATGTGCTTGTGTCGTTACGTCTAACATGTGTGAGCAGCTCTGCCCTCCCGTGGATAGCGCGCGCACTCGGCTCGCCCCTGCTCCAGCGCTGCTGACGCATGGGAGCCGTGTTCCCAGCCGAGGGCCGGGTTTACGGGGCGGGCGAACCCGAACCCTGCCTTTCCCCTGCCTAAAACTCTGCCTCACCATAGCGTGCGGCGCAGCAACCACCTCGTGGCTTGCTCCAGCAGCTTCCTCCCTTGAATCCTGGTCCTGTTTTCACTTCCTCTGTTTTCTCCCCTTGCCCGTCCATGGTCTCCGAGGCGGGGAGGCAGCGCTGGCTCTCGCCAAGGCCATCTCGCCCGCTGCGCAGCGCTCGGCCGGGGCCGGGCCACGCTTGCCAGGGTCCCCGACACTCGCGGGAAGAGAGGGTGTTGCAACGGGTGGGTGTGCATCCATGTCTGGCCACGCTGAATTTGAAGCAACGTGGGTTAGCGTATCAAAGCATGCTTGCTTCTGGTCACAGCGTATTAATACGATTTATTTTGAATTCTAATCAGCCGCTTACCCCAGTCAGTTTAGCCTTTCTCAGTCTGGTGTTGTGTTTTTGTGGTGCTGTGATTAGTGGCGCTCGCTCTTGATTTCCTTACTTCCCCTCCCCTCATTCCCTTATGACTTTTTGGGAGGTGCCAAGGAAACTCTGACTAAACCTTTTATTTCCCTGGGCTGGAAAACAGTGATTAAAAATAGTGCTGGATGCCATTCTGGGCCAGGTGAGCAGCGCTGTCCAGCCACGCCGCTGGTGTGCAGGGGCTGAGGAGAGGAGGGGGAGGATTCATCCAGGAGGGATGTACAGTTTTTTCCCTCATCCTGCCAAGCTTCCTCCAAAAGAGCCAAGATTGCTGACATGAGCAGAAGCTTGACCTGCAGGCAGCAGTGCCAAGTAATGCCGGCAATGTGTTTTACACAAGGGTGTGCTAACCTCGGCATTTTTCCCGAGCTAGATCATTCCCACAAAAACAACTCTCTCCCCTCTCCAGCGTAGACCGCAGTAGCGAGCTTGCTTTGCAAGCTGCGATTTGATCAAACACGCCCAGCAGAAGACAAAACGGAATTACAGCTTTGCGACTTTCAAGCAGGTCCGTTTCCGTTCAGACCACGGACATGACAAACGGTGGGCTTTTCCCGCTCAGAGGCGCTGGAGATGAGCGTGATAAATCGTGCGTGGCGGGAGGAACGCGCTGTGTCAGTGTGTCGTTAGGTTTGATAACTCACAGATGCAACTCAACAAAAATATTTATTGCCTGGATTTAATTGTCATGAAATTGCCTTAAAATATGGGTGGAAAAATATCGAGTACAGCAAAAAAATAAAAGCAAAATGCATTATTGGATTAACAGTATAAAAAGTCTTTTTGAATTGATTACTTTATAACTTTTATTTATGTAGGTAGATTCAGGGTTTTTTTACAATGAGTTTATACATAAATCAATGAACTGCAGACCGTAACGCGGACCGACGCTGGCAGCGGGCTCCTCGTGGCGAGGGGTTCGCAGAGGCGGCTGTGAGGATTGCGGTGTCCCTTCTGCTTGTGCCGGGGGCAAAGCCTCTTATTTACTCAGGTTCTCACCTAGCCAAGCACAGATTATAACAGTGAGCATATTGTGGGACTTGATAACATTTTGTAATGAAAAAAAGAATGTGAATAAGAGGTCCCACAATAATTAGGATCGAAATGGAAAGAGGCATAAATCCTAGTCATTATAATTCTTTTTCAGCTTTTTGTTTTGTTTTGAATTGGGTGTTCRTATTTAAGTTTAAGCGACCTGAATCGCTTAATCTTTTTGTGCCTCTGATTTGTAAAATGGGGGTAAAGATGTTTTCTTTTTATAGCTGTGCAGTGAGGAAAAGCTAAGAAAATCTGAGAGCCACAAGTGCGGCGATGAGTAATTTAGGTGTTTTGGCAGAGCGCGGTGAGCAGAGCTTTGCCCTGGACTCGTGCTGAAGCCGCTTGGCCTCGCGCAGAGCAGCGCTCCGGCGGCGGAAGCCGATACGTGTCCTGACTCAGCATCYGCAGCCATGTGGAGAACTGCCTTTCTGTTTTTTTCCCCCCCTTTCAGTTCAGTGCTCAAAAAAACAAGCAAAGGGGATCCCTTGGGATCTGGCTCCCTTCCTCCATATTTTTTACACTGAAACAACAGACAAATCCCTAAAGTGCTTCAATTTTAGTAGAGTCCTTTTGGTATTTATGCCTAGAGAAGTAACGAGCTACATTTTTAAGCATGTAACTTCTAAGCAAGATTTTTGAGAGCTTTTCAGATTTCAGTGCAGCAAAACCAATCAGTTTCTCTTCCAGGCCCATCGAATATTGCCCCGTGCAATTGTTTTCCCCACTTTCGGATGGGGACTCCAGCGGCTGACTGTCACCCGYGCCTCGGGGAAGGGGACAGGAAACGGGGGACGTGTGTACGTGCTTCAGAAAGGCTCACATCAAAGCCAGAAATTCATTCTTCCACGAGTGACTGGATTGCATCTGAAATGGGTGGATCCATCGCAGTCAGCCCTAGCTGGAACCTGGCAGGTTACAAAAACGAAAACCCTGAAAATGCTCCTCCCCTCGCCCCTCTCCCCGCACTGGTTTCTGTGGGGTTTCTGTTGGGCTGCAGCTGAGTGCAGTCTGCAGAGTGCTGTGCTGTACTGAAGTCGTCTTTCCTCTTAATGTTAACTGAATTCCAGTCTTTCATTGAATCATTAGGTTGATTTCAAGAAAAGCTAAATGGGTATGAAATACAATATCCCCCCCCCCTTTTTTTTTTGGTGATGATGCATTAAATCAGGATGTAAAGTCCTGCAGTGTTAGTGGGGTGGTTAACGCAGACTTGCCATTTTTGAGTGAGCACRCTTAAGTTCTAGAATAACCTATGAAAAAGAGCCAGAAGGGTGCAGTGGGAAGGAAGGAGTGAGCCTAGCAGCGTTCGTTCGCRGGGAGAACGTAGGCCGCCGCTTTTCAGAGCTGTAGGTCCGAAACAGGCTGAGCTGCTGCCCRCCGCTCCGGAGAGCGGGATTTCGGGTTCCTGCCCGTGCTCCCCCAGCAGTAAGGACTAAGTAGGCTCTGCTCCCCCTTGACCTTTTCCGTTGCTCTGTTCAGGACGGAAACAGCAGCCTGGCTGCTAAAAGAGCTGTAGGTTGCCTCAGGCCCTTTCGCTGGTTTTTTTTTGCTGTCAAGCCGTTTTCCCGTTGTTCTGGAGGCTTTTCCTAGGCATCTCCTGGGTTGAAGAGTTTAACTGTATCATTCGCTGCAAGCTTTTGGCACCTGAACATCCAGTATTTAAATTAAGGGTCCTCTTACTGTCTCAGCTTCTCTCTCCATTTTCCAGGGCTTTGTTTGCGGCAGCGTTGGACCTTTCCAGCAGAAGTGCTGAGCCAAATTCCTTGCTGATATTAAACAGAGTTGGGGAATTTTGTAACGGCAAAGATTTGGGTTATTTGATCTTACCTGTCTGTCTACAAACCACAGACTTTTTTTAGAAAGTGAATTAGGATATGAGGCCCAGAGATTGATGACTTGCTAAGGTCACGCACAAAGTTGTTAGTACAGCAAGGAATAAAAGCGACCCAAGTAGTATCCTACCCATTAGGCTGCTTGTCTCTCTGGCCTCCTGTGCTGCATGCTAGGCAATAGTACTGGTGTTCTGTTCTTTGCTTCTGGAATAAGTGTGCTATAATTAATACTCAACAAGGTGATTAAAAAGTAAATGCTCTTTACAGGTAAGAACTATAATAATTACTGAACTTTGCAGTATCTTCAGCTAAGGAAAATCTCAAAGAACTTTCTAGGTAGAGAGCTGACTTCACGGGGCTGCGGCAGAGGTTGTTTTCCCCGTTTTGTGCAGATGCAAGAGGTGAAGCGTCCGTCCTGGGCGGCTCTTCAGAGCGGCTTCGGGACCTGGGAGGACAAGCGGTGCTGCCTACCGAGACTCCCGTTCTCAAAACCTGCCGGTGGGTGTTTGCAAATCTCCCCTGCGTCCTTTCAGATGGAAACATGGGTCATTCAGAGGCTCTTCCTTTGGGTCTCATTCTGCTAAAGTCAGTCCCCAGGTTGTTCTTCCAGAAAGTATTTCAGAATGTAGTCAGCAAGTCCAGATTATTTGCTTTTCTTGATTGCGGTTTTTAATCTTTCCCCCCTTTCCTCTGTCTGTGTTCAGCCACTTACAGAGTATTATTCATTAGAAATTTGAGCATCTCCATCCCAAGGAGGAAAAAAAAAAAAAAGCTTCTCGTGTGCCAAAATTTACTCGTCCTATCCTGTTTTTCTGCCTTCTAAGAAAAATATATATGGTCTAGTCATAATTCCCAAGTGACCTGTAAGCTGGGTCTAGCTGTGGTAATCAGAGCCTTGTCCTGGAGCCGGGCTGTCAGTGATGGTTGTTAGAACAATTGATGCAGCAGACATCTGTCTCGGCTGAACTCCGCTTGTACCTTTTGGAAGAAAGCGTGCATTCATTTGTGTACATAACGTGGGAACAGGAGAGAATCCGCAGTTTCGTGACAGTTGCCATCTTTCTTTAATGAGCTATCATGATGTTTCATTAAAATAACCTACACTTTGAACTGTCACAGTTCCACACGAGGCGCAGTGTTGGTAGCTGGAGGAAAACTTGCTTCGTTGCGCAGGATGCAATCCTTTTGCAATTCATTGGTCTGTGGCTGAGCGGCATGTGGGGATAATTTAGTGAGGGACAGAAAGATAATTTTTGCTTGTATAATTAGGCCTGTTTAAAATTTAAACATAGTAAAACTGTTTGTCCCCCTGTCTTTCAAAGAGATATTTTCCTGACGCTTTTGGAAACAATTCATACTTCTAACTGTTCCACAAAGATTATGTGTCTGGCACTGCAAAATTTTCAACAAATATCAAGCTCTTGAGTCAGCTGGGCAGAGGCCATCATGAGRTTGAAAAGCATACAAACAAACTATTGTGGAAATCTGCTGATGCTGCTCGCATTGCCAAGGGGACATCGCGCTGTTCTTTGCTCATATGATTTAAAGTAATGAAGAAATTCAGAACGACACAAATCAGGAGGCAGATCATATTAAAGGACCAGGCCCTCCCTGCTGCCATTGAACATGTACACAATGAGGCCTTAGCTGGTTGGGCAAATGCGTTCTAAATACTTGATATCAGTCATAAGGGAATATAAGGATGATACAAGAGGAGCTGAGAATGGAAAAAAGATCTGTTTGAAAAAACTGAGGCTCACGATTATATTCTTCATTTAAATTTTAAACAGCCCCAATTATATAAGCACAAATTATCTCTTTCTCTCAATAAATTATCACTACACTCAGCTCACCCATATGACAATGAATTGCAAAAATGCATCATCTTGCAGCCGAGCAATTTTTTCCTCCTCCAAATGTATTACACTGTATAAATGAGGCTACATTTTTGTGAACAATATATGTATCAATATATAATGAATCACGTTCACATATTCTTCTCAGGACTTTATTTAACACATCCTTTGCTCAGCTCTTGTGAAATACAAGAATATTTCTTTGTAGATTCCTAGTGGAAAGTCTGGTATACAAGGAGTCATTCTTACTCTATCTACAAAATAGTTTAAACATATCTATCTAAAGCCCTTCAATGCATCAGAAAATCAAATGTATAAAGCAGCAGATTTCATTTTTTTGAAGACACAGTTGAACTCTCTTCTGTAATAAAAATAGAAGGATGAAAAAACTCCAGTGGAATTGAGTTATGCTGGTTCCACTTCTAAGTCTTGAGGTTCACCAAAGTACCATCACTCCCATGGTGTGGGTGAATGTCCCATTATAAATATTGATGTATTAATATAGCAGCTGATGTGCAGGAGAGATGTATTAAGTCTCTTTTTACTGATATGACTTGATCACTCAAGGTGACCAACTGGAGCTGTCACCAAAGGTTTTGGGGACTGGAACGTGATATCACGCTTGACTGCTTTGTTGGGTCTAGCTCGTATTTCAGCTAAATGATGTGCACTAAAAACAGAGGATTTCCACCCTCCTCTGGCTTCTGTGTAACGAACTTCCGCAAAAAGGCAAGAGCTAAACAAGCTCCTTGCCATGCCAGTGAGCTCAAAAATTCCCTCTACCTACTCAGAAAGGCCAGCGGCCACCAGCCCTGCTGCGCATGCTCCCAGCTTCTCGGCCACGCTGCGTTCAAGCTGCACACCCTGGCTGCATGTTCGTTGGGGCTCTGGGCTGAGCTTGTCCCCTGTCCCCAACCATGCCATGTTCTGGGTGGCAGGTGCAGACTTTCTCCTGGCTGTTGGGTGCCTCTTGCCTCTGCGTGACGCCTTGTAGTGGGCAGAGTTGGAAGAACCTCCCGGTGAGGTGGAGACATATATGGGGAACTTCGGGGAGCTGGAGGTGTTGAAGTGGGTTTGGAGTGCAAAGGTTGGAGTTATGCTCCTCTGGCACTTGGAGGGGGCAGATGGCTACATATTTCTTCCTATGTAAATCATCTGTGGTGCAATACATGTGTTGGCATGAAAGTGTTAAATTGATTTTCCGTAGCAAAGTAATAGTGTTCTTGGAGTCTGTTCCAATGTTAGATATGTAACATTATTCTCTGGCCTTTAATTAATACAGTACGTTGCTGTTCAGCGTCCTGCTGGCAGAGCTTCGGCCAACAGCATTACTGTGCTCTCCCATTTTGTCTTCATTGCCAGGGCATCTGAGCCTATCAAACCCAACATCTTCCAGCGTACGCCTGTAACACGGGGAGTGACTTTTAACCATGTCTTAACTTGTGGGGAAGCAGGGCATGGACATACTGAGAAACTTTCAGAGTCACTCGCAGCTGGTCTGCGGCATTCCCAGGAGTTAGACCCAGTTTTCATCTTCGTCCCTGAGCATTCAGTTGGGCGTTCTTCACGCGTGTTGGGATATGCTGTGCTCAGTGCCCATGGTGCTCAATTTATCTCTTCACAACACAGTTGTCTTCGAATATGTTTCAGGGCCCTTACTACATTTCCTTTAAATCTGGGCAGTTTAGGTCCTAATGAGGTGTTCTGCGTACATGAAAATATATTGAATCTGAAGCTGCATGCAGGGCTCACGTATCTTTTTGACTCTTTTTCCTTGTTTTTATTTTCAGTGTTGTATTTTTCCAGCCTGACTGATTTCAGTCCCCTGTTCCTATTACCACTTGCATTGTGTGAGTATTGGGCAGAGTGACCTGACTGTTTCAAGCTTCAGTCTGGTTTCCTTTTTTTTTTTGTCCTTTTAAACCGTGTTACTGGAGATTGGTAGCCATGGTAACTCCCTTATCTGTATTGAGAAATAAATACTAAAAATTGCTTTTTTTTAAACTGTTTATATATAAAAATGCAGAAGCAAATAAAACCTGCAGTATATGACTCACTCCGTATTATGAAGTCTCCTGTGCTTCTGTAAAAAGTGGAACAAGATCATGTGAAAAAATGAAAATAAGCCTCACTCCTTTTCAAGGGATGCCACTGGCAATGTGCACAGGAGACCTTTAGCTGCATTTAGCAGGTGTTGGGTTATATACCCCAAATAGGGGAGAGCGACGCCCCGGCGAGCCTCGGCCGGGGTGCGGGCTGGAYGCGTCCGAAGGAGGAGCTCCAAAAGGAGCCGAGTCTGGGGAGGAGGCTTCRACCGAACTTTGCTCTTTGTCATGTCTTTGTTAATCAAACTTTACCCCCTGAAAAGGGTCCGTGTTTTCCACACCGTTGTGTCAGCTCTTTGTTTCAGAATAGGCTGAGAAAGGCACCTGCTCTCAATTAGTTTAACGGAAACCTTTCCAAGATGGAATTGCTGCAGGTCTAGAAATCTCTGTTTAATTACTGCACCTTGATATCCTGAGACTGGTGCATAATTCAGTGATTCCTCATAAAGCAAATCAATGTTTTCATTTCAATTCCCACATAAAAGAGCCAGCAAATTACTTCTAAGAAGTTTTCTTTACATTCATTGCATTTGATGTATGGCTGTAAAAACATCTCCAATTTTTACTGCCTGGGAACCATTGACATACTCTGACGACAGTGCACCATCAGTTCCTCACACTGCCACATGCTCTGAAGACCACTGGGATCAACTACTGGGACAGTGACTTGGGCCGTCTCAAGGATTATCCCATCTATAGTCTTCATTTATTTTCCGGTAACTGGGCTCCAGCTGTTGCTAAACTTGTATGCCTTTGGAAATGATGATCTTTCTGATGGGTCTTTCAGAAATATCCATTCTGCCTTTCTCCTTCTACACAGCTAACGTGAAATAAGGTTTTGTTGGGAAAGGTAATGACTTTTTTTTAGACCAACTGATAGAATTGCTGGGAAAAATGCACAAGTTTTTGGCCGCTACCACTCTTTGAGTCTGACTATTTTAATGAATGCATTCTTTTAGTTCATTAAYGTATTAGCCATTTTTAATGACTATTTTAATTTACGTGTTGTGTATCTCTTAAAATTTTAGATGCTCTTGTCTCCAGCTTGTAGGATACTCTTGGCTTCCATGAGAAAAATGGAAAGCAAAGGTCACTGATGGCTTTTGAATGGTTGGAGTTGGTAATGCTGTATTTTAAAATCAAATTCACAGACATTTGATTTTGTTTCTTTTCTTGGATTGGATGAACGTAACTCTTAGAACTAGGATTTCAGTGAAAATGCTTTTGCATGTGAATTCTCTGAGTATATAGATTAAAATGTTCTTGTTTACAGCATTCCTACTCATATCCTTATTTGCTAGAACAGTTGCATAGAGCAAACAACAATAACAAAAAAACATGTGGAGTCAATACAAAGAAGATTATTTTAAAATGTTTTCTATTCACAGAAATACTTGCTTTGGAGGAATTCTATTTCAGTCCCACTTCTTCTATTTTCTGTACATGCTAATGTGTGCCTTTATTTTCCAGCAGGGCTCCTTCACATGCTGTTCCATTGCTCACTCTGTCTCTCCTTCTGCGTCTCTGATTCACTAATAAACTATTTTTGGTTCTTCTTTTCCTCTGCCTCAACTTCAGCTCTGGCGACGTGGCCACACAGCAGCTTTGCCCTCTCCCTGCAGCGGGTGTCAGTGAACAGTGAGTTCTGGCCCGCTTTAGAGAGTTTTCTTTTGGACCCGAAGATCGGGTCTGCGAGTGCCGCGCTCAGCGCACGCGTTTGTCCCCCCCCCCCCCCCCCCCCTTTTTCATAGTTCACATTGTTTTGAACGGGCTCCGAGGCTCGCTCCGTGGCCGTCCCCGGTCCGGCAGGCACGGCTCCAAATGAGGAACGCTGGCATCCAATTGTGACAATTCCTAGGCGTGATGTTGAAGGATAAATTAGGAGCATCTGTTACTCCAGAAATGGGCTGCCCATATATAGCCCGGGCTGATTAGCCAAAGCGGGGGGGAACCTGTGGCGTTCCCGGGAACGGGGGCCTGGCAGGCGGCGGGGTCCGCAGATGCAGGCGTGTGCCTGTACAAACACACACATTCACAAATACGCAGCTTTAATGAGTAAGGTACCTTAATTTGTTTTGTCTGTCGTGTCTATAACGGGAGAAGGGAGCCCCAGAAGAGTAGCTCTCAGCTTTTTTTACTCTTCTACTAATCTTCTGCTGTTCAAAAAAGAACAGCTCTGAGTATTACAGTATTAAGGCCTTTCCAGCCGACGTGGCTTTGGCTCTCGGAGCGGTGGCGTGAGTAAAACCTTGGGTTCACAGCTGAGGTGCCGTTGAAACGAACGGGCTGCCCGAGCCTGCAGTCGTGCGGTGGCAGAGCCCAGGAGCACGGCCCCAGCGCCCGCTGCCGCTGGTTTGCTGCCTCCGGACGCGATCGCAGCCTCCGAAAGGTGCGTTGTGGCTAGAGGCACTGCTGTTTCCTTCGAGCCCCCTCCTTGAGGGAGAGGGCAGCTTGCACTTGTCACTAGAGATTTTGGATCGTAATGAGAGTGCAAATGAGCCGCAGAAGACTCGGCACTGCTCGCAGCAGTTATAAATGTATTAGAAACACCKGGCAGGGAGAGGAAAATCTGCTGTTGCTCAGTAGAAGCTTCCTGGACAGTTCTGGAAAGATCTTTCCTTTTTCTCAGCAGCATCCTCAAGTCCATCCTTCCAGGGCAGAAGTGCAAAGATGGAAATTCTTGTTTAAATCTCACACATTTCTCARGAGTACCTTGTCCCTGATATGTGCTGTTTCATGCCCTTGTGTGGAATCTGCCTGTCACTGATGCTGACGGATGCAGGATAAAGTGCACTTTCCTTTGGCTGTGCCAAGCGGCTGTGCAGCGGCGTGCTCAGCTCCAAAAGCTAGTTGCAGAGTACACGCGGAGCCGGAGGTGTCCGAGGGAGAGCTGCTCTTTCTTAGAAAGACCTGTTTAAAGGGTGCACACGCAGCCTTCTTGACATGCTGGTACAGATGTGGTCCTGGCCAGCAGTGTGGAGTGAGCTGGACGTGCAGAGCCTCGTCCTCCCATCTACRTGGGATTTTTCAAATCCAGCGTGGGTGTTGAAATCATCTCTAGAATGAAGTGCAAATTTTTAGTTTCCCGATTTAATGACTCCGCACGCAGGTCTGAAACCAGGGCCCACAGGTTTTAGCTGTAGCAGCTAATCCTTGCTGCTGAATAATGGGTGATTTTACACAGCAAATATACGACAAGATCTGAGGTCAGGGGATGGGAATAGAGAGCCCGAGAGAGCGTTTGTCACGTCGCAGTACTTGCCATAACAAGCCAAGGAGCGAGAGCCAAATTTGAGCACCGCTACAGAACATGTACCGAAGCTCTCGCTTTGCTCTGAGAGTTACTGGTGTCAAAGATCATAGTAAGCTATTTCCAGGGAGTAGATAGACATGGGAATTAGGCCAGCTCAGAAGCCAAGAGGTGTTGCCTTTCCACTTCGAGATTTAAATAATTAGTAGATGTTCATTTACTTCTGCAGTCTTCTGTTACTGGGTGAAGACACAGGCATGGTGCTGCAAATCAACACAGTTGGGATATTTTTTCCCTTTAAATAATCATTTTCCTGTTTGCCAGCAGCACTGCTGTTTACAGCCTGAAGATTGCAGACAGATGGGTTCATTCAGTGTGAATTTCCAGGCAGTTTTCAACCTTTACCTTATTTTGAAGTGCCATGGGAAAAATAATCCCTGTTTTTGTGTGCTGGTTTTCATGTAGGCAGTTGTGAGTGCTGGGTGCCAGGAATGCGAAGGATCCAAACCTACTAACTAGGTCACTCTTGAAATGTTGTCACGTGTTTGGGTTTTTGCCTTTTTTTTTTTTTTCCCCCCTTTGGTGAGGCTGCAGAAAGTAAGGGCTGAGCAAGAGGCAGAAAAACAGAAGTGCATCAGTGTCCTATCTCCTCCAGCTCTTCCTCTTCCTCGATAGTGTCTAGAAAATGATAGACCCCAAAGGGGGCTTTATCAAGGACAGGCTCTCGCCATCTCCTGGTTGTGAACCAGCCCTCTGTAACTAGCAGGTAACTGAATTGTGCAGCAGTAAGAGAGACCGGTTGCTAAGTCCTTACGCCCGTACATAGTGGTCTAGGTATGTTTGGTTTTCATTTTCCAGTTACAGTTTCTAGGTTTGAGTGGCTAATGCTTCACCGAGCTCCCGCGAAGTGGCTGAGGCTCGTGCTACTTCAGTGCGGATACCTGCCTCCGTGGCTCTGTGGCTGGCGCTGGACAAATAGCGAGTGTCGCGCTAAAGACTTCTCGCTTTGCGGCCGTACCCAGGAACAGGTTGTGAATATCTGCCGGCCTGCTTCCTTACTCCGTTTTTTTCAGTTGGATGAAATCGTCAGCTCTGTGCTTGCATGGGCTCGGTTCCAGTGAGTTAATGGATGCAGGAGTCGCTCGTGCGGGGCTCTGACAGATGAGGGCTTGCCTGCCTGCCACCGCTTATCGCGCTCTTAACACGGGCGGAGAAACAAGGCATGTCCAGGGCCTGCTTCAGGGTCCAGCATCTTAAAGCAAACGCGTCTGCCGATGGCTTAGGCTAAAGGCTGTGGAAGAGGTGTGGTGGGAGTTTCAGATGGAATTGCTGATCCTTACTGGCATGGCTCCGATGGACACTGGTGCATACGTCAGGGAAGGTCTGAACGGCTTAGCTGTCACGATGTGAAACTACTACGCTTTTATCCCAGCRTGTTAAGGCAGATTCCTGGGACCAACTGATGGCCCTGCCTTGGRAAGGTCCGTCAGAGGGTCAGAGCGGTGGCTAGAGGCACCGATGTCTTGGCTGGAAGGGGTCTGCGGCTGCATCTGCGTGTTCACATCCGATGCCGCGACCGGCACTGRCCCAGCAGATACCACCGCGGCGCCCTGGCCGACGAGCTATGCAGAGCAACCTCAACGTGAATTTCTGTCGTGAATGAAAAGACCGTGTCCTGAGGACTTGGTCACTGCTCCTGGCTATGCTTTTTGAGAAAAATTAGATTTTTTAAATGTGTTTCAGTTTGGTCCATTTCAACCCTAATCAATCAAATTTAATTATCTGCCCAGGGCGCTGGGTATCCATCAAACTCTGATAAATTCAATGAACATGCAGATTGTATCATTTTTGTCATCAGTACCATCTGTTCTTGGCATTCATGCTAAAGGGCTAGACTGTAGAAATGTTGATTAGCAGATACACTGATCAGTCATGAAAATTCATTTCCAAAATGAATTTGGATTTGGAATGAATATGTTTTTTTCACCTCAGGCAAAAGGGAGCCTGAATTTTTGATTACACATAATTATTTATACTCACTTTCAGGCCATTTTATATACCCTCAAGGTGGTGTAAAGTGCTGTGAGTTTAAATATGAGGTTAGATCTGAAGTGTTTAAATATTTCATTCAGTTGCTGGGTACTTGGAGGAGGAGGTAGAAGGGGAGTTGTCTTCCTTTTTAATCACCTTTATGTATAAGCTGATGTATATATCCGCTGCTATTTAATTTTCTCTTTGGAGATCTGACAGTGTCCTGTTCAAATATAATCCAACTGGTTGGATCAAGTTCTTCCTCGAGAGTTTTTCAACAGTATGGCTAAAGCGTGCACTTGCCGGGGTGCATGCTCTCTCCATTTTGAAGCTAATGGGAACCCTGCCTGTTATGTCCCCAAACAGAGGTTTTTTCCTAAACTAGAAATCCCAGTACATGAAACTCGGCCTTGCCTCTCAGCTCGTGTTACGGTGAATATCCCCCTTCCATCTTTACCTGAGTGTGTCGCAGGAAGGCACCTCTGTTATCTCCAGTCGTGTTCAAGGCAATAAGGGTCCATGGGCAATGGGCTTTCAAAAACCCTCGCAAGACCAGTCACTTGGTGTTCAGAGGACAYTTTTGCAATGTTTAGGAATGTCAGACTGCAGCCTCTGCCAGCACAGCTCAGCCAAGATTATGTTGCTTGATGTTTCCACAACAACGTGGCCTGCCCAGAGTTCAGTGTCTGCCGTCGTAATGCCTTGGGACTACCAGCGGCTCAGTGAATTCCTTCGAGTCTCAGTTTTTCCAGGCATAACCCAGACAGTCCTTGGTTTCACTGTACCAAAAACAGGTTGGTACTGTGACTTTCTCCCTGTTAGCTGAATTTAAGCAAGAACAGTAATTTAAACAACATCTTAAAAAACAAAAATCCCTAAGCAACTGGCTTTCTACCTAGTGCAAATTTACAAGATTTTATATACCATGCAAGAGACCTTTCTCTAATGCTTATCTAGGAATCCTTCTTCCAGAAAATCCTGGTGGAGATTTCTTAAATCTGTCTCCAGCTGTCATTCACACTGAGTGGCAGCAAGAACTGGACTTCCCTTCAGTCTGTAAGTGTGTTTATCTTGCAGACCACTAAGCATTTAAGAATAGATTGGCAATATGCTGAGGTCCATGGCTTGATACTAAGCCCATTACAGGTTGACCCAGCTGCTATCTCTGTCTTTTACTGTTTACGCTGAGTTACCCTATCTTATGGTCAGTCTCTGCCTGTTCATGTAAATGGTTCTTGCGCTCCAGGCCTGCACTTAAGTCTGTGGGGGAGGAGTGAAACTTGGTTGGGCTCTGGGGAGGCAGAGGGGTCTGATGGCATGGTCTGTGTTTTGGGGATAAGGACCCGTTCTCCCRTACGCTGTATTCTTCTTCACTTTTGAACAGATTAGTATTTGTTTGTTCTTCCCTTGGGTGTGTGTTGCCCTCTTTTAATTGCACCTTTTTTTGAGGATTCATACTCCTTTGCTTAGCTCCTAAGTTTTGCTAATAAGTTCCTGATGTATGCCAAGATAATGAAGATGATTAATGAAATCGTTACACTCCCAGATTCCTGTTTTAACTTGCTGTCTTCAACTGGTTTCAAACTTGGATTTGTCTGCACTGTTACCTGCAACGCAGCGCTCGTGCTTTAGCCGCCGAAGCGGGAAAGCTTGGAGCATGCTTTGCTGTGTTCAGAGCTTTTCGTGCGAGAACCACGCTGGAGAGTTAAAGTGAGCTGTCTGGGGGCAAGTGGCCGGTGATTCAGTCATGGGCTGTATTGAATCCAACAGGGAGGAGACATAGGTAGTAGCAGTGCGCTTTTGCATCTGGCAGAAGGCGTATTCCTTCCACGCCAGGCTGCGTTTATCCCACATGCCATAAAACACTCTCACCATCTCTGCTGGTCCTGTATATGCTAGTACAAAGTGGTTCAAGGGGAATTAATAAATTGCATCTCATAATCTCTGTTATACTGCTGGTTTTTCTAAGTACTTTTACTTTTCCTCCAAAGTCAGAAGGCAGCACTTAAGCTCATTAAAAACACTTTAAGTTATAAACATTGCCCATTTTTCATTTCCTTTGCAAACAGTGCTGAGCTGATAAGTGTGTTTCCTTTCCCAGAGCTGTGAATATTTCTTTGTGGAAGAAAGTTTGCTCTGATAAAAGCAGGTTTAGTAAAGTGTGTGTGTGAGAGTCTCCTCCCTCTGACAAGCATTTAGCCTCTCAGTGATGTTTTCCTTTCCAAAGATCTGCACTAAACAGGGAATTCCAGATGYGGAAAGCAAAGAGCTCTTCACTGCGCCTTATGGAGGCGTTTGGTAGACTACCCGCTACGAGGTACAACGCTCCCGGGTTGCAGTGAGTTTGCGCGCTCCGGTGTTGCCTCGCTGACCTGCTGAGCGCCAGGCTCGTGGGACAGGTCTTTAGCCCCTGAGCGCCCCGTACTCGGGGTGGGATGGCCAGGCGGCCCAGGCCAACGGTGGCCGAGGCGATGGCTCCAGCTGGGGCAGCCCCGGGGACGTCAGTAGCCCTTGGGGGTTTGGGCAGCCCTGTGGCGTCGGGCACTGGCGCGAGGAGACACCTGGGCTTCGAGGGACGCAGGAAGACCACCGTTGCCGCTTGTGCTGTCCCGGGAGCCTGGCGTGCCGAGCCTGGGGGACCCACGCTTCCCCCGTAATAGCCTCGTCCCTGGCRGCGTGGAAGAGCAGCCACATTACAAGCCTGAGGCTTGTTAAAAGCCACCGTCACAGAATTTATCAATTTGATGCAAGTTAGCCCTTCAAATGCAATTTAGCTTAGAGTATTGCTAAGACATGTTTGCTAATGATGTAACCTCTATGTTATAGAGGTTCTTCTTTTAGGAGTAGTTGTGTTTTCCTGTTAGTGGGGATTTCTTTAAATCCCTGATGCTTTTTAGTGCTTAATGTGTACATGGGCATGATGAGTTACCTTACGCTTTTTTTTTGTGTGTAGTCAAACATATATCTTGCTATACTGATGCATACAACCCTTTGAAGTCCTGGATTTTCCAGATTTAAATTCATGTATCTGAGGCCAATAAAGTCCCTCAGAGAAAATCAAACTCTGTAAAAGAATTCAGGAGGCCTGCAGCGTATCTATCTCCATGAGCTTTGCATGGGCCTATAAAGATATTATCAAATAGGGAATTTTCTCAGCCTGTTTGTGTTTGGGAGTCTGAGGGCAGCTCTCAAGGCAGCAAGGCRCTGCCTGATGCCGAGGTGTTCTGGGGCCAAATGTACCCTCGCAAACATCTTGTGTAAGAATGACAAAGSCAAAACCACCATTAGTTTGTTAAAATGAGAGCAGAACTAACCTYTTCTGGAACAGAAAATATGCATGGTAGAGCTAAATGTTACTTTTATTTACTTTGGAAGGTTTGGAGCTTGTAATTGAAAACCAGATAACCTCATCACGGCTCATGGGCAAATCTTGCACACACATCTTCCTACAAACAAATCAGATATCACGATACGGAGGGAATTTAACAGCTACAGCCGAGGCATCTTTCACAGACAAGGAGCTCTGAAGAGAAGTACAAACGTGTGGCACTGATCTGAAGTTTGCAAAACCTGTGTTCAGTTCCCTGCTGTTCTGCAGGTTTCCTCAGTGACTTTTGGCAAGTCAATTAATCTCTTAGTGCCTCCTTTTAATATCTGTAAGAAAGCATTAAAGCATTTCCTACCTCACAGGAGTGTTGTGAGGATCAATACACCTAAGATTAAGCGTGATTAGATGCTGTGGTAATTAGGGTCAGGTAAGTACCTAAGACAGTGCAGGGACACAGAAAGAGCTTCCCACGTGCTTGGTCTGAATTTTGCTATTTTGTCTTCGGAGGGAGGAGGAGGAGGAGTGTGGGATCTCTCCCATCTGTGTGCATTAGGCTGAACTGCCGTTTCTGTACTGACTGTTTCTCAACCACTAAGTCTGCACATTAAGTATACATGTACCAAGGCATCCTCTAGCCTAATTGCAACACTGTTGAAAAATGATCAAGATAGACTGCTAAATCAGCCTGCTGATTTTCTTGCAACATCCTTTTCTTCTCTCTCTCCTCTGGAAACTCGCTGGCACTCAAATCTAAGAGTTAATGCCAGTGATTTGTGAACCATTGAGTTACCTAAAGATTATCCATGTCTGTAAAACTATAGCCTTTAATTGGTTAGCTGGATTAGTATATTTAATGGCACTTCAGCTCACTAATGACATCGCATCCTGTCATAATTATGTGAATTCTTTATTTTGATTCTTTCTTCCATAGCTAGTATCGCTCTTTGTCCCAAATATATTGTTAATAGCTCACAGTATTATTGGCCTGGTTCCCCTGAATAAATTCCTGTTTAGGTAGGGAGGATGAAAGAAGAAAGCCAGTTTCTTGAAAAAGGTGGGGGCTGGCTCTTCTGTGTCTCTCTATGCATTTCATGTTTATGTTAAGTATTTTGGGCAGAAAGAGATTCTGCTGAAAGCCTATAAATCCAGGTATTTGCAGGTGTTCAGGTGCCTTATCTCCCCTTGAGGATTTAACCGCAAACTGTTGATGGTCTCCTTGAACACAAACTCTGCGAGGTTCAGTTTCAGCACTAGCAGCAGGGATTTCAACACGTGAAGAAATGTAAATGCTTATGGATTTTGCTTAAGAAATGAGAAAGATTTTTATGCTCCTTGGAGGAAAGTAAAGCGTGGTACTTCTACGACCACAGCATGTTCAGAGGGGGGAAAGGTATATGTCGCTGCAAGCTTAGTATTTTAGGGACTGATTTAGTAATAGGCTTGAATCAAGTCCTTGGGCCCCATCTGTCACAAGCAAGTCAGTCTCAACTGAGGGGATTTTAAAGTAATTTAACAATTGTAATTAACACAAATTTCCAATCACTGATTCAGGTATTGAGAGGAAAAAAAAAGACAAGCAGTTAAACGTTTCAGTAGACACCTTTCCTCCCCCTCTCCCAAGCTCAGCTGAAGCCAAACCTAGTCTCAGCTTCCCTGTCTTTACCCCGGATTGCGCTCAGTCGGTCCCAGTTCCTTCGGGGAGGCGATGGGCAGCRTGGGAGGCTGGCGTGGTGTGTAACGCTTTCCGCCTGCCGCTCCTCCGTGCTTCTGGCTGGCTTTCCTCTGCTGCTCTGTGCTCCTCACTGTCTGCCCCGGTGTGGGGTGCCCGTGGCCGTGGTCCCCTGGGGTGTCCCTGCCCCGGCGCGGGTCCCCCGTAGCCGCAGGCCCTTTGGGCTTGTGCTCCTGGGACATGGAGCGCATCTTTCCAAGAGGCAGCTCCGGCCCCACATCTCCTCAGCCATCCTTCCCTCCACACATCTCCWCTTGCAGCTGCTGCTCTTTCTTAAATATGTCTGAGCCAGGGCACTGTGGGCTCCTCTGAGCGACCGTTTTGGGTGTTTCCATGGGTTTCAGAGCAGTTGGGGCTGGCTGTGACCAGCACCCGGCAGTGCCTGGTGTCCTCCCGCCCAGGCACCACTGCAGCTCCGGCCGCCCAAACCTGCCACGTGTGCCCCACGCGGCGCGCAGGCATGAGCTAACTGGCTGCTCCTGTGTGAACGAGTTGGTTTCTCATGTGTAGATTAATTGGTGCTAATGCAGGAACTGACTGGGGGCTCACGCGTGTGCCGAGTGGGAACCCACGCGTGACATAACCGGGCAGTGCAGCGCGAGCTCGTTAGGCAGTCGTGCAGGTACCAACTGAGCGCTCATGCGTGAAACGGCGCTCAGGCATAAATTGCTTGGCTGCTCATGCAAGAAGCAGTTGAGCGCTCAAGCGTGAACTAGTAGGGTGCTCAAGCATGTACTAATTAGGCACTCATGCGCGAACTAATTGGGTGCTCATGCATGTACCACTTGGGCACTCACGCACAAACAGCTTGGCACTCCTGGGTAAGCAAAGCGGGAACGCATGCAGAAGCTGCTCGCGCACTCGTGCGTGAGTGCATTGGTCACTCGTGGGTAAACTAATCGGGCACTCAGGCAAGAGCTGGTTAGGTGCTCATGCGTGTACTGATTGGGCAATCATGCATTAATTTATTAGGTGCTCATGCGTGAGCTGCTGGAGCATTCCTGCATGAACTGATGGGGTGCTCGTGGGTGAACTAATTGGGCGCTCATGCGTGAACTAATTGGGTGCTGACTCGTAAACTGATTGGGCGCTCGTGCGGGAGCTAATTGGGCACTCGTGCGCGAATGCCGTAAACCCTGCAATTTCTGCCCGATACTCCCATTCCTCTGCCTTCCAAAACCTTTTGCGCTTGGGGTGGTTTGGAATTGTGTTTGAATGGTGCAGAGCTGAGCGGGGCAGTAATTAGAAACAGATGGTGTGAAGGAAGAGCTCCTTCTCTTGCAGAGATTAATGACCACCAGTTGTATCGTTCTGACCCGTGCTGGAACATCCTCCCAGCTCACGTAAGTGCCGTTGTTGTCCTTGTCGCTTTGTAAATGCTGAAGCCCTGTGTAGGCTCCCAAATGCTCGGTTGGTCTCTCCAAGCCTCTCTGCTTCCTTTTGAGCCTGTAGTTTAGAGCTCACTGTTCATAGCTCTCTTTACACGGAGCAACTTTAATAAGTAAACTAGATATATYCATTTCTTTCCTCTTGTGTCCTTTGGTCTTTCTCAGGTGCTGGGTGTGCCTATGTGCTGGCTGAAAACTGCCTCTTTTAAGCACGAGGCTGACATTCAGCTGGGGAGGCCCCATCCCGCTACRGGAGAGACTGACTTCTGAAAGGAGGAATCGGCAGCCCTGAGACAAGTCAATCCAGCGCTGCTTTTTCTAGCGTGAAACCTCTGTCAGCAGCAGAAGAGCTTGGTGGTGGGATCAGGAGATGTCCCTGTCAGTGGCCTCAAGACCATGGCCATAGCTAAGAATAAATCAAAATACTGATTGCCATACAAGCTATCACAATGCATACGTACGTGATATGTCATGCAAGCAGACATGTGCAAAACACAGCTTTATGGCTCAGGCTGCAATCACCAGATGGCACTCTTAGATACACGCTTACCAGGTCTTCCATCACTGACGTTACTGTAGTGTGGGATGCTCTTTTGGGAGAGCTAGTAAACAGCAAAAGACTTGCTGTTCCCTTAATTTTTCTAACTAGATTCAGTTCTTGTGGTAGAGAACTCCCTGGAGAATGAGCAGTCGTGCTTGAGTTTATTTGCAGGCTTTTTGTGGTCATCTCTGTTCAAGGACTAAGATTTGCAGTTTAAGCAAAACCAGGTTATACTAAAAAAGCCCCAGCCAAACAACCCCCCYAGACATGATGGCATTGCTTTCTTTTCTGCAGAGAAACTGAACTGCGGAGCCCAGGCTGTGCGAGAGGGAGCCGGTCTGCCCACTTGCTCATAAATGCTTGYGTTCAGGCAGATAGGTTCTGAGGCTGGATGCAAGTTTTTGTTTCTGATTTCCAGGTATTATAATTCAGATTTTATAACCATACCTCTGTACGGTTCCCATGAAGTCAGTAGGTAGGTTTTTTGTGTGTAGTAAAGGCTGGAGAACTCAGCTCTGTGGGTGGCATAAGCCCAACTCCATGTCTTACTAGTCTTAAACCAGCAGCATTGCCTTGTTGATCACTATTATGCATTTCCAAGTAGCTGATATTGTGGTTTTGAGGTTTCAGGCAGGAGCCTGGTTGGAAATAAGGCATAAATAAGATGCAACAACTGCCTGCAGCGTCTTGTCCTGGGCTTGAAGGGTGCAATTTCAGCCCTGGTTGTGTCCAAGACAGGGCCTCATTACTGCTACTCTTTTGGATGAACGCTGCTATCCAGCTGCGCTCTAGATATTGGTATGGTGTGCGACTCGTGTACGGTGAAGCACAAACACTAAAAATGTCCTAGGACAAAGTTTTCAGATTTTTCAGGGAGTTCTTGGGTTCCTTTCCAGGCTTTGGCACTGACTTACTGTGAAGCTTTGGGCAAGAGTGTCCATCTCTCTTAGTCTGTGCTGGTATAAAACACGCATGCAAAGCGCATACTTATCTGATGAACAAGTTCCCATTGTAATAGGACCCCTGGCTTCTGTTTCTGACTCTGCCATTGACTCACTGCAGCATCTTAACGCTTTGGGCCTCAGTTTATATATAAATAAAAAGGAGATAAAAATATTAACTCCCTAGCAGGTGCACTTGGAATTAATAACTTGTTGTAAAGCACTTTCAGACTCATCAGTATGAGATAGGTTATCCTGTGAAGTGTTGTGATTCATTCTGGTCCTCCGATGCCTTTCCCTAAACTCTGGTCTGGATTTCATGTAGGGGAAGGGACTGCAGATGGAGCTGAGGTCAGTGAGCAGTGCAAGTGTCTGGTAACCCATGGAGAAATGAGCTGGCAGGATTTATGTGGAGACCTCCACTCTTTTAGTAGCTTTTGATCTTGCTGGGAAAAGCTTGAAGGTGTTACCCAGGTGACCAGAACAGCACTTTCCCATCTGGAGAAGAGAGTAGCCCTTGGAAAAAGGAGATGAGTCCTAAGCAAAGAACACAAGGCAATCATGCATGTGGCATGAAGGGTTGAAAGAGTATTTCTTTTCTGTAGTCTTTTATTGTTCATCAGTAAAGCCGACTGGTCTTAAAGACAAAAGAAGGGAGGTCTTTATTGTCCTGTCCACCAGGAGCGTTGTCAGGATGGCTGCTAAGATGTGGTGCAACGCGCTGGCGTGGGGGAGCCCCACTGCTAGCGCGTGACCTGGGCCTGGCCTCCAAGCCCTGTAATGTGCCCTCTCCAGATGACTTTGAAGGCTTTCTGGTTGTCCCCTCATGCTCGCCTCCTTGCTACTGCCCTGCCCCTGTGATTGCAGAAGGTAGCACGGTTGACCTGCAAATGTGAAGAATTTGGAGAACTTCTGTTAGTATGTGGTAGCTTAATGAGGCCAGTGTTTTAAAACCTGATGCACCCCAACAGGCTACCGTAAAAACACACACAATTAATACTTCAGTGCATGAATATACTGCTTGGTTGAGATTAATAACAATGATTAAACAATGCAGTAAAAACATTTTCTGTTTTCTTATGGAATATCCTGTCCCACGAGTTCCAGTTGCTTAAAAATAAAAGCATATGGCTTAACATGTGCCTGATGCAGATCAATACCTGGTCTTCTGCGTGAGGTAGCAGAGAGAAGGAAGGTCTGATGGGTTCCCTTCCTCGGTTTGCCTCTGTAGCAGGTTCTTTTTTATTGGAAGTGACTGAAGAGCCAGGGGCTTTGCTTGGGGGTCTTTTGCTTTTTTTCTGCTTAAAGGGAATCGTGCGTAAGGCGGTCTGGCTTTTTGCCACATGTGCACAGCGCAAAGGTGCGAATTCCTGGTATGACGCACGAGCTGTTTGAGCGCATTGCTCCCGAATGCACCAGGGCGCAGCAGGGATCTCGCGCGCTGCCCAGAGGAGCCTCCCAGGGACCGCAGCGAGGCCGCTGGCTCGGGACACCATGCTGCAGCGACGTTCCCGTGGAGCTCTTCGTCTCTCTTAGTTACCTGAAGGGTGAGTTATCCAGGGGTGAGAGTGCAGGTGAAGATGGAGGTGGAGAGGCGATGAGGAGGTGGAGACGAAGGACCTTCCTAGGGCTTCTTGTGCCCTTATGCTGCATGCAGATGATAAAGCGATCCTGCCCGGTGCCTCGGAGGGCATCGGCCTGCTGTGCYGGGCCGGGGCCCTGGTGTCTGATGGATCCCTGCCGCTTAGCTGGAGAGGCGGTTGAGTAGGAAAATCCAATGTTATTTTCACGTGGTACATGGAAAACGTGGAACAGCCCTTCCCACCGTGGTTGCTCCCTGCTCAGACTACTCGTTTCCCCACCATTAAAAGGGCAGTGTAATTCCTGCCCTTTACACTAATTCACGTAAAAACTTTTCCTCCAGCCGCTGGTCAGGCTCTTAACGAAAGCTGGGGCTGAGGAAGCCGAGGGTGGAAGCGAAGGCGTTACGGAAGCGCTCGGCAGTGCCGCGTTCCTGACATGTCCTGTCTGACGCTGGGTGCTGGCCGGGTGCTGCGGGGCTGAAGTCCGGGGCCTGACGCTCCCCCGTGCCGGCGGCGGCCTGGGCAGAGGGAGCCGAGTGTCGCCGGTGTAAAGCTGGCGCCGACGCCAAGAGTATCCGGCCCTCCGCCGCCTCCCGGGCCGGCAGGAGCTGCGCCACTTGGACGGCTACCTTAATTGCTGCTAAATCACTTAGGCCGTCTTTAATCAAATCCTCCCCTCCCCAGCCTTGACGTGTGATTTTTATCTTTTTCCCCTGTCAACAGTATTTAGTTATATTAATGGCTTTCCTGGCGTGAGCCAAGATGGTTTTTAATCCGTTTAATTTTGGTAATTCTTGCTCTTACACTCGGAATAACCCCGTCGTAATTGCAGCCCACAATTACCCTGGTTTTGCACCGCATTTGTGCAGCGAAAACAGCAGGTTGTCGGCACAGCACCCGTGCGCTGCCTTTTCGCCGCTGGCTGCCCTCGGTGGCCGCTTTCGGTGGCGTGGGCTTGGGCAGCGCCATCTCCGGGGACGTCTCGGGGCCGAGGGCAGCCGGAGGGGCAGAGCCGGAGGGAGCTGCGGCTCCGGCTTCGGTCCCCTCCTCGGCGGTGGTGCGGCGACCTCCCCTCCTTGCGGCATGTCCTGCGCCGGCGYGGGCAAACGGCAGGCAAAGCCGTGTCCCCCGGGTCAGTGCAGTGCCGGGCGTCTAGGGCAGCGGCAGCGAGAGCTTCGTACCTCCCACCCAGCGCAGGGGACCCAGGAACGGGGCGCGGAGAGCGCAGAGTCTGTTTTACTAGGGCCGTGCAAAAAAAAATAAAGGAAAGATGGTTTTTTGATCTGCTAGGCTATACTGAAAAATAGAAAAAACAAATCATTACAATTGATTGAAAACAAAGCATTTTTTCTGTGACGACTCAAAAAAAAAAAAAGGACGGAATGTTTTCTTTACAGGCTCTTTGATCTTTTAAAAGCTTTTTTAATAAAAGTGAACTAAATACTGAAATGGATCTTTTGAACTGAAAAATTGGAATGATTTAATTTTTCTGGATTTTCTCTTCAGATTCCTTCTCCCACTCTTGAAGTACTTTATACAAATATTTGTAGAAATGTTACACATAATATTTCAGAGAGGCCTAACCAGGGTTTTTTCATGAAACTTTATTGCTACGTTTTTTTGTCCAGCTCTGATTTTCACAAAGTATAAAACTGAGGCCCTCGTTTGCATAGAGATAGAAGATCCCRGGGAACATTCTCTTTACCGTCACATTTCTGCATTTTTCTTTCAAAAWGTCTCGGAGCGGCAGTGGGACCAGCGGAGGGCGTAAAGCGACGCCGGGCGTGATGCGCGGCCGAGCGGGACGACGGGGCGGCGAGGCCGTTTGTGAGCAGAATTGTTCAAACAGCTGGAGATCGTATTACACTGTTTATCATGTTTAAACCCATGTCAAAATGACATATATTGTGGAAGCTTTTGTGTGAGACTACGAACTAGGTATTATGTGAAAAAGTCAACCAGATGTTATAATATTCCGCTGGGGACAAGAAATCTAGCCGAGACTAAAAGGAAGGGTGGATTCAGAGCAGAAGACATCTTCTCCTGAGACAGCGGCGACAGTGTGGGCTGCATACAAAATACTTGTGCAGTTTGCAGAGCTCTGTGAATCACATCATTTATTTGACTTTATCTTCTGCTATTCAGCTGTTTGTAGAATATCTTTGGGTTTGGGGTCTTTTTTTTCCTAATTTTCTATTTTTTTTCTAATGTGAATTCAGTCCTCCCCCTTTTACATTTTCTCCAGTCTATAATACTAAGAAGTCCAAATTTATCTTACCTGCGACTGGCTGCCTGGAAGTCGCGTGTGTCATTTCTGCCTTCCCTAACTCAGAGCGATTAATTCTTGTCATCAGACTTTGGTTGCGAACGCTTCTAAAATTTGCAAGTCAGCAGCAGCCTGGTGCGCGGCAGAGCGCTCCCCTGGCCTGCTGGACAGATTGAATTTCACCCACTAAGTACRTTTCAAACTGCGAGAACTCGGGCAGCTCACAATTTCCAGGGTCATTCGTGCTAATAAAGTTTGACAGTCTGAATGTTAATGGAAAGTAAATAGGAGAGGGGGCGCTAACAAGGTCATAATGAAGCTCACATTTAAATCGAATGGAAATGAATATATGAACATTCATGAGAAACGGTTTGTCTTTCTCCTCTAGGCTGTAGTGCAGCATGTGGTGGCAATGGGCAGTGTGTGAGTGGCAGATGCACAGGAAGCCATTGCTATTCTGCAAAGTCAAGGACAAATTATAGCTAGTTTAACAGGGAAAACTGAAGCTGTAGGGGAAGGAATCGAGGGAGGATGCTCCTTGCCAGGAGCCCACCGCTCATGGTAGCTCCCACTTCCCCTCTCTTGCTGCGACTCCAAGCTAACCCCACTTATGTCCCCAGTGTAGCTCCCACTGCTTTCAATGGCACAAGCCTGCGGGGAAGCACTGCGCTGGGGTCAGGTTTTGCCGGATGTGAACATTCCCAATCCTGCTAAATCCAATTCTGAACCTCGGACTGCTTCCCTTCTTGCAGGAAGGGGCTCAGCCGAGATCAGGCTGGCTTGCAGCTTCTTAAAGGAAGTCTTTTGCTACTGCCATGGACGAATTTTCAATTTATTCTATTTTAAATAATGGCTGAACAAAGGCAGATGAGTTACTCGCCTTCTCTCTTGCGCGTGCATACAATGAATATGTCATAGCCGAGGAATTGAGCTGACTTATCCAGAGCTGTTGGCTCTTTCTTTCCAGGCGTGCTTTCCTAATTCCAGATGGATAAGCGAACAGTGGTGTGCAAGGCTCCAGCCCCCTCCAGCCCTCCCTCCTCCCCAGCTTTGGCATAGTTGTGTTTATTGCCTGGGACTGGGGGAGTTTCGATATCCTTGCAAAGTTCTGTCTGAGGAAACCCGGCAAGCAGAGCATTAGTGGTGCAAAACCCTCTGTAACTATCAGATGCTTCTCTGTGACTCAAAAACATTTCAGGCTCTTTTGTAATAAATGTAAATGGCAAACCAGAGGTCAGGGATGGTCTCAAGGGCAAAGGCTTGTGTCTAATCTTTATTTTCTCTTTATGAGCTGCTATAACAACTTTGAAGGTATGAAAGAAATCAGCAGAAATGTGAGACAAGGCAATCTTATTAGGAAACCAGTACATAGCTTCTCAGACTTGTTCTTTGACCTCCTCTGAAATAAGTCTGGGGCCAAGATCCTCAGATGGTGCAAATGCATAAATGTAGCTGCTGATTTACTTTAGCAGGGATTTAGTGTTTCTGTTCAATGATAATTTCCCCCCGGCTTGAAGATGCTGCTGCAGAAGTTTTCAACCATTTTAATTTTGGCTTTAATACAGTAGTTCTCTTTACATATTTTTTAAATGACTGTAGAGATGACAAATTGCTTGAGCATAGCATTTCTGAATGATTTCAGGAAATGGGGCCAGTTTACGCGATAAAGGTCTTGGTCTCGCAGTGATCTTTGAAGGCCAGTCCTCATCCGTCTCCTTAGGATCTGCATAGATGGGGGGAGTTTGGGTTGGCTTGGGCCCTTGGTTTGATGACTTTGCAGTCTTACCTTTACAAGAACAAGGTTTTCTCCCTTTAATGTTAAAGATCTCTTGACACTGTTTGCAAGGATGGCGATAATAGTGCCAATAACCTCTCAGGTAATTTGATTTGGGTTTCTGCCTACCAAAAACTCCATGTGCCTTCTTAGATGAAGGTATCTGCTTTCAACTCAGCGTTTTCTGTAACACGGGCATGGCTTGCAAAGCAGCTGCTCCATCGCCTCCCAGAAGCAGCTGCGTTTCGAGGTTGGGAGGAATGATTCTTATGTGTGTCAAGCACATCGAGTCTTCAGGATGGCAGCTGCTCCGTAAACGTTAGCTGCTGCTTCCAGAGTTCCTAGCTTGTACCTCAATCACCTGCCACGAGCTGTTGTTTCACCGACTCGAGGTGGGGTAGGGTCAACTGGGGAGCTGCAGTTAACATTGCCCAGTCCGTTAGCTCCAGCGGACCTCTAGCTTTGCACAAAAGTGGTGCTAGTGTTTTTAAGCTTTCATGTCCCATGTTGGGCACCTGAATCCGCATTTGCAGGTATAAAAAGCAGTCAGATTTTCAGAAATGCTGAACTTTGGGGAAACTCTCGTATCGTGACAATTTTTCTGGTCACCTGTGTGACTTGTAAAAGCTTTCTTTGCTAGGGTGAGTGCTCAAGGTTTTTAATAATGTGTGTGTTTCACTAATGACCTATATACATGCATGATTTTTTGGCCTGACAACCAAAAAGTTAAAGATCCCTGGATCCCTGCCGTGTCCAACAAACTGTTCCGTTTACCATTCAGCCCCAAAGAGGATGCTTCACTTTTGGGACCCTTGTGCTTGAAAAAAATCCCCACCAAGGTTTGCAAAGCTGCCAAAAGCAGAGGAAATGTTCATACTTGCTCTGTACGGTGACTTACTAGTGAAGATGCTGAGCTGCAATGTGGGAGCCCCAGGTTTGACCCCCTTCTGTTTGGAAGGTGTCCTCATCTTGCCCTACCAGACGGCAAGTCCTTTCGAGGTGGGCCTCCCTTAGGCTCTTCAGTGCTATGCGTTGCATAATATGTCGCAATATATAAGGAGGAAGGACACTGTAGTCTCATGTATAGGCCATCCAGGGATGAAAGCTGTCCCTGTGCTTGTCAGTCCCCTTCACTGGCCAAAACTGGGTAACATTCATCCTGCAGGCAGAAACTGTTTCCCAGCAAACAAAATATTTCCCAGCAAGTTTACTGCGCACCAGAAAGAGATTTCCTCCCTCTCACCGAGGCACCGCATGCCTGCTGCAGCCGATACCGCGTTTCCCAAACCATCCCATGCTGTTCAACCACATGAAATATTGGGCTGAAGCTAATTAAGCTGGCAGTTTGGGGACGTTTGTATTAACCGCTTTGCTTGCTGAGCGTCCTTCCCCCYGGACCCTGGCTCTTGGGAGCAACGTCCAGAAGCTGATCTGGAGCGCTTTCCTTGGTGGCGTTTCCGTCGGTGCTAGCCGGGATGCCTCACGCGAGAGTTACTGCCTATCCGAGCRCAGAGCAAGAGCGGACGTCTCCGTGCTGAGTCTGGTTGGAAGAGGGATGTGACCGGCAGGCCTCGAAAYGCCGGGGGGGAGCGCGCGGTGCGGCCTGCCCCGGGTGAGACTATCTGTTTTTTAACAAGTTTATCAGCTAGAAAGGCTTCAGATGAACAGTCTGCTGGAGATGCGTGCGGGGAACGGCCGCCCCTGTGCGCGCGGAGCGTTTTGACGTTCGGCCGTTCGCAGACGGGGAGAAGCAAATCGGCGTCTCCAGCAGGCTGCACGCGGGCCCGTCCGGGGCGCAGCCTGCAAACGTTCGTTACCACTTTCCTTTTCGACTCTTCTAGGCAGAAAGTTAAGTTTTCAATTAAATAAAAGCATTCTCAGTTTACATCTGTTTTTCTTGGCAATTGTTTTTCAGCAAGAAATGCAGAACTCAGAGTTTCAGCTTGAAATCCAAATTTTTCAGTTCTGAGCAGTTTTCAACTGAAGAGTTGGGGTTTTTTTTTTGATGTGACAGTGTCTGACTTGGAATTTTCATTTTTAGGGTTCTCCATATTTTATGTGTAAAAATATATTTGAGGAACAAATTTCTGTTCAGCTTTAGGTTTAAAAATTGAATGCTCAGACAAAAAAAAAGTCTGAGAAGTTCCATAAATGCATCCCAGGGACCTTCATCTCCCTTCAGGCCGGTTCCTAAGCCAGGAGGAAAAATCACTACAAGCCTTAAACCTGATGAACTTCTTCCATTGCTGCTGTGTAAGGAAGTGCTTGAAGTGACAGAGTGTGTCCAGTCCAAAAAAGCAGTTTCGGTCCTTTATAAAGGGCTAATGAAATCGGTGGGAATTTTTTCCTTTGGGATGATAAAGGGTCAAGTCCTTAAAGAAAAATCCCGTACTTGAAAAACGGGTGCTGTAAGGATCATCGCAAATACAGGTGAGGACACATGGACACGTTGCAGCTCCCATTTTGGGACAGAAAGGAGACAAATACCCCGGGGGGCTGGGGGACAGGAAGGGGWTCTAAATACGGCATAATAACTCCATTTATTTTCCTGTCACCCCGTACATATTAAGCACTGGCACCTATAGCTGACAGATAAACAAACTGTGCTCTCTTTTAGAAAATATGTGAACAGGGTTGCTCATTGTCAGCCTGGCAGGCAAAAAAATAATAAACACAGATGTACATTGGAGAAGGATGGAAATACTCTGAATTCTCCCTGCTGCAGTGCCGGCTGTGAGCGGAGCCAGACGCGGGACTGGCGCRGGGTGTCCCGGGCAGCGGTGGCGGGTTGGCTGTGGGACGGCCTGCGGTTTCTTTCTGCGGCCCCGACGCCGCGCCGAGGCGGGCAGGGGTAGCTGGAGACGTCGGGAAATTAGGGGAGGACCYGGCCCCCCTGTTGTTTCATTCATCGTGATCTGGCCCCTAAACCTGGCCGATTCCTCGTCCCTCCTCCGAAGGATCCCTCCGGGGCTGCTGCAGCACAGGAGGAGGAGGAGGAGGCCGTTTATACTGGCGTATAACTTCAGATTTGAGCAAAGAACTGATCTGGCACCTGAAATAATGATTTTCTAAATGACAAATGTACACTAATTACAAATTACTTTATTAGCAGCAGTTTTAAAAGAGCCCAAATCACCACTCAGATACGCCTAGTAAAGAACGACCTAATTAGCAAATGAGCTGGCTGCGCTGTTCGCTTCACTGCGAAATGTTATGATTTTTCAAGTTAAAGCGTTAAGATTTTTTTCCCTTTTATTTCTTTTTTTAACTAGTGCTGCATAAACAGTTCACGGTGCCATGTGCTAGTGACTGTGAACGATCGATTCCGCCTGGCCAAATAGACGGGGAGAGAAGCCGAGCTCGTCCTGGGTTTTGCGGTGATGTGTCCGGAGGTGCCAGACGGGGCCCGGGCGCCGCGCGGGCTGACGGGGTTTGGGTGGCCGGGGGGGACCTGCGCCAGCAGCCCGGAGCCGCTTGCTCGGTCCTCGCGTGCCGTGGTCCGCTCGCCTCTGGATGCGCCATGTCAGCAAAGCCCAGTTATCTCCTTATGGTTTTTGGCTGGTGCTGTGCTAATACCTGGAGGTCCCTGTCGCAACTCAGATCTGGTTTTTCTTTATTTTCATTTCTTCCCTTGAAATGGGGGCAGCTGCACAGGAAGAGCTACGCAAACGCCTAGAAAATAATTTTGCTTCGAGCCCATTTTTCTAACCCATTGTCCATAAAACCCCAAACTGTGAAGTTTTGTTTTATCTCGTTTGCAGTGAAGGAACCTTATCTTTGCTGTGTGCTGAAAATTCCAGAACCTCCAGAAAAAGAACTTTTCTCTAATAATTAAAAAGTCTAATGCACACAACGATTCCTCGATATTAAATCCATATCCTCCGAGACGCTACACCAGAGAACTTCCCATATTTCAAGATCCAAAACGAAATTCCCAGCACGCTAGTATTTTTGTTTTATGTCGGTGTTTAGAAGTTCCAGACAGGTTCACTATCCCCATGTGCTGGAGGCTTGTATAAACAGCAGGGAAAAATTCAGCCCAAGCAAATTTACAATCTAAATAGAAAACAAACTGGGATTAAACGTAATTTGGGAGAAGTTAAGGCTTCCCATTTTATGTGTGATTTTTATGTGAGGTAGCCGAAGTCGCACATATAGTTATAGCCGTAATTAATTTTACTATTGTTTATCCTACAAAAATTATAGCATCAATTTGCAGGATCTTATCTGGAGTGCTGCGTTAGTTAGTGTTGTTTGGAAAGTCCCAGCAGCTAGAGTTAAGACGTTGCCTAAGACTCGCAGCTTTCATTATAAAACAATAAGTTTCTTGTCTTTGTGGTTTCAGAAGGAACTTGAAAACATGACCAAGACCCTGAAAAAACTCCAGCTTGTGATTTTGAGAAGCCTGACTCATGATTTTTAAATGTCTAGTGTTAGAAATTGTGGAAAAACACTCACGACATGAAGCCGGCCGGCCACGAACGCCACATGAGTCCTTGTTGCATACCAGGATTTTCATTGTTCGGCCTCAGAGTTAATTTTGCACAGAATCAGGCTGGAACGGGAGTCTCCCGGCTCAAACCTGTGCAAAGCCGCAGCGCCGGAAAGCAAAGCGGGTTTCCGTGTTGGGCGCGCCGGTTCGGGGAGCCTGGCTGTGTCCYGCTGCGGGAGCGGGGCCTCGCCGAGGTGCCGGCGCTGGATTTGTCATCCATCGGGTCCTGAGGTCTGGGGAGCCCTGGGGCACCTCGAGCTGCTCCCAAGGGTGAGATTTTGCAGATCTCGCTGCTCCCTGACGGCCAATTCGCCGCTCGGCGGCCGGGCACGGCCTGGGGGGCCCGACCTCGCTCCGGCCGGGAGGCTGGCAGACGGCTCTCGCTCCGGTGCGGAGGGGAAGGTCGATCAGTCCGAGACAGAGCCGGTCTCAGAGCTGTCACGACGCTTTAAAAGATGAAGCTGGAGGTAGACAAAGCGACGCGGTTCCCCTCGCCAGCCTTTCGGGCGCGCTCAGGCGTCCCAGGTATTTCCCACCCCAGCTCCCGTCTGCCTCCCAGGGCTGCTGCGGGAGACGGCGACACCCCGCGAGCCTTGGCCCGGCCGAGTGCTGCGAGYGCCGCGGGGCCTCGCGTCCCCCGGCGTGGCGGCGGCGACGAGCCGGCGGCTCAAAGCCCTCGCGGCTCCTTGCCGCAGGCGCCAGGGCAGCGCTCCCGGGCTCGTGCACCGGTGCGCGCTGTGTTCCCCACTTCAGATCCTTCCGTTTCAAATTCACGGAGCAGCAGCTCGTGTCACGCTCGTCCTGAGAGACCGAACGATTTCTGCCCCGTCCTGCTGTGCTGCCGCGAGGGTGATGCCCCGAGCAGGGCTCCGGGTGAGGTACTGCAGCTGCGGTTACCGCCGCAAACGGCCGAGGAACGCTTAGCAAACACGTTTGACAAAGAAAAAGAAAGAAAAATGCCAAAGCTAGAGGGGGTCCCAGGCAGGAGCACGTGGCTGCTCGGTGAGATGCTGCCAGGCATGATCATTTCCAACAGAACCTTTTTTTAGTTTAATTTTTGAATGAGCAAGTAGCTTGCACCCGGGCGTGCRGCCCGCCGGAGTGGCGGCCAGCAGTACGGCCAGCGCTGCTGTCGTGTCGGCACCTCTCGCAGTTATTTCACCGAAATCAGCATTTTCCTTGCACTGTTTCTGCCCCCTACTCAATTCTGCAACTCCTTTCTTAACTGAATTTGAAGCAAGTCAAATGAAATTGCGCCTGGCAGAGCCAGCGAAGGGCTGTCTGCCTGCYGCTCGTCTCCCGCTCCTGCTCGCAGAACAGCGTGTAAATGATACGTATCCAATTTTTACTGGCTTCCCGTTAAATGGGTGGCTTTCACCCTGGGCAGTATACCGTGGTTTAATACAAAACAAACCCAAACCTAACCTCCCCCCTCAAACTCTGAGGTTTTGCCCCGTTAGAGCCAGGGCATACCTGTTGCAAGAGCGCAACGCAACCGTAGCTCCCGTCCTCTGGTGGAGGGGAAGCCAAGTCTGCCAGAAGAAACACAAAAATAGCATCTTCTTTAATCCTTGTCTCTGATTTCCACCATGAGTGACTGTTAGGCATGAAAACACCAGTCAACTTTACTGGCAGTAAAAATGATGTATATTATTTGGAAACCAAAAAAAGGCAAGAAAAAATGTTATGGGACCATTAAGAGGTCCACAAGGAATCCTCATTTCATGTTTGCTTTGGGAGTTTGAGCTGGTCTGATACGAATACTGTCCGTCTTAATGCATTGCACTACTTTTTATAGAAGATGAAGCAATTGCTTCTGGAGGAGTTATTCCTAGAGTCTCTTAAAATACTGTCATTTGGGTGACAGCGGCAATTCAGTAATCATTTTTGCCTTTAAATGGTCATATTAGCTTGGTGCTCTTATTAAGACAATGGGAGTCTTTCCTGGGGGATTTAAGCACTTAATTATTAATTGCAAGTGCTCCGTAGTTAGCGAAGGTTCTGTTTAAAGATGGATTTTATGTCTTTAGGACAAAATCATCTATAAATCAGATTGGCCTGAGGATCTGAGATAAACTGTCAGAGTTTCTAAGGGGGAGCCCGTTTGCCCCCTTACCTCTTCCTCCTGCCTTCCTTCACCTCTGGTGTCTTATGTGGTTTTTAGCATTTTGGAAGTGCAACACAAAAAGTAATAGATACTTTTTATTAGGAAAGATTTTCATTGAGAAATTGCCCTCTGCTTAAAATAAAAATTCCACAAAAATACATTTTTCTTTAAAACTGGATATATTTTTTTGACTGTAGCTTAATCTTTCATCCAACGTGTTATCAAAGTCCGTAGATATTTTCCACTACAGAATAGGAGAATGTCAACATTTTTACACAATATGTAAATAAAAAAATGAAGTGAAGACAAACTGAAAAATCTGTCCTTTCATACACTGGACAACTACAATTTGTGATTAAATAGTCTTAGTTTTTTGACCATCCTGACTGTAATACATCCTGTGGCAGAGATGGAAAAATCAGAAGAACATGAAATATGTATCTGGGCTCTTCTTATTTTGTTAGTGTAGCTCCAAAAGGTCTAAAGTACTTTTAAATTCTTTTTTTTAATCAGTTCATATAGAGACATGGTTACTGTGAAAATAGACGAATCAAACTCACGCCTGTTTCATTAAGTAGCCAGATTCTTTCTCTGGTCCTGAAATTTCTGTCCGATCACGTGTCGCTTATCTGTGTAACCAGATAGGTAACTTAGTGCTTCACATCATGCTGTGGGGATGATTCAAAGATCTATTTTTTTGAGTACGCATTATGTCTAAAAGAGGAAAGCAGATGCAGAAGCTCAATCAGCGCCTGTTTTCCCCTCAATAACTACCGATTGATGGGAATTAGCTATTTCCACTCGATTCTTTCTTTCAGTAGGGACTCGCGCGCCCCGTGGCCAATGCTGATGTTCAGCGTCGCCCCCGCGGCGGCGGCTGGCACGGATGCGTCTCTCGGCGGCGGCGGCACACGGAGCGGCTCGAGCCGGTGCCCGGCTGGGGCCAGTCCCGACGCGCAGCGCTGGGGCCGGCCGCGGGGCCGGCGGACAAAACTGCCGTCCTCACCCCCAGTGCCTCAGCTTCGTAGCCGCTTGCATGAGTTTCCCTGTGAACTTTCTGCGTGATCACTTTGTCTGATGCAAAGACAACTGTCTAGACATCCATTTAAAAAAAAAGCAAGTCTCTCTGCTGCAGTCTGAGAGGCACGTCTCCGAGAGGCCAGAGCACCCGTACAGACGGGTAAATATAGGGCATATGAGATTGATTTGAAACCAGTAACGGTGAAGGTAAGTACCTGCACTCGACTCTGAAAAAGCTGCAGCTCTACTGCAGAGTCCTACGTAGCTTTTAGTGTCGCTGCTACTTACCTGTCCGCTATCGACTGAACCCAGTAGTCCATTTCTGCAAGAGCCTTAATGGATTTGTTTTTTATAAACAGGCAGCAGTTCCTGGGAGGGGTGCTGGTTTTTATTGCTTTTGTTTTGCTTCAGTCTCATGAAAATATCATCTTATCATCTAACTATTCATTGCAATCAGCTCGAGGAAGAAAGTAGTGCGCATTGCACTGGCCGATTGCCTGATTATTTATAATGTGCCTGTTAGAGGTGTGGTGCTCAGTGTTTTTCCCAACAGCTTTATTCTGTTTTCTTCTACCTTTGCATTTCTTCTGCTGTCCTACAGGGCAATAATATTAGCTTTCAGATCCATGCCTGCAAGAGCTTGCTTTGTCCCTGGAACTTGTTAGTGCACACTGAGTTTCCTGCCTTCCTCTCCTGCAATCCCTCAGCGACGAGGGTTTGTCCTTCCAGAGCTCCATCTCCTCTGAAAGCTTCCCCAGATCAGCAAGGGCAAGTAACTTACAGGCAACTTTCTCCTCTGGTTTTGCATAGTGTTGATTCTAAAAAAGCCCCAAACCTCACAACAGACTCTCAGACAGAATATTAAGAAACAGTAAAAAATGCAACAGATGATGGCAGCAAATAGAGACTTTCCTCATAGCTTCCACATTCCTCCTCTGCCTTCATCGACCAAAATATTGGGACCTACTGATTTCATAAGCTTTCCATAGCACAGGAGGCCTTGCAACAGGGCAAATGAAGAGCCCCACCGATCCGAGATTCAGACATATCAAATAAATGCACGAGGCCATTCAAGCAGYGTCACCCGCATGGTGTCTGCTGTGCTCCCGCAAGCGAGGACAGTTCCTCACCCAGGCCCCGTCTCTTGGGGAGCATCTGCGGTCGCTGCCGCCGTTCGCAGGCCTGGCGACCCGGCGTGGGCTGCGCGGCCCAGCAGAACCGGGGCCGGCACGCGGCTTCTCGCTGCTGGTGAAGTTGCCCTGCGACCACAGTGCAACTCAGCAGGCCTTGCTAAAATCCCCCGGGGACATCAGAAAAAAATTAGTTGAGCCGCCTTGGACTAATACGTGGCACAACAACTGCCGTTCAGAGCGCCGCGGTTTCCTTGCTTTGTTGCACCATTCGCAGCAGGGCAATAAATTGCGCCACGTTTAGCAGCTGTTACTTGAATTACAGCGGCGGCTAGTTGCCCCGCCAGCGTGCAGCCCGTCTGAGCCCAGCGCCATGCTGGCGGGCACTGGCGGAGGCGGCCGAGGCCCTGCTGGCCTAACCGAGGCCGCGTTATTTCTGTGTTACAGGTGGGTACCGCACTGCGGTTAAGTAGCACGCGCAGGGTCGTGCAGGGAGTCCGTAGCAATACTGGGAAATGAACCCGGGTCTGCTGCTTGCCCAGCCTGCGCTCTCAGCCACGGAGCACCCTTCCTCTCCCTTATGAGTTCCGTTCCCCGGTTTTCTGCAGTTCTCCTGGAATGAATCTCAACAGGCGACTGTCCCGCTAGGAGGGAATGAGGCTTTATATAGGCATTTCAGAATGGACATCACAATTTTCTTCAAAATAGGGTCTTTTTTTTTAACTGAACTTTAATGAACATGTTACTGAGCATTTTAGGTAGTTAAGAGAAAGCCTGTTGACCTTTCTGACTGTGCTAATTGGTAAGACTTGAGTAACTCCTTATGAAAATATCCACTGTTGTTGACTTATTAACCCTTATGAGGAACAGTTTTTTGGAATTTTTCCATTTGGCTTCAATAAGTCTTGGATTGAGCCCATGATAGTACACTTTCCAACTGAAGTGGTTTCAGTCTTTTTGAAAGCAGCCTACATTAGCAAAAGGATTTTTCACATCAAAAGCATAGTCAGAGCAGTGAAATCAGTTCTTATCTATTGCTTTCAACTATGCCTGCTTCCTCAAGGCAGCAGCTTTGAGAAAAACGAGTAAGATGGAATCAGACTTTAGATTAACATAAAACATTTTGCTGGAATGTTGGTATTTTTAAGATACTACAGGAAAAAATAATAAAAAAAGAAGGCTAGAATGAATAATTGTTTCCATTAAAGGGACTTTGCTGCTTCTATTAGGTGATTCTAACCGCCTTTCCCATTAATGGTAATTTGCTAGAAAAGAAGGGTACATTGCATAAATATTTCAAAGTAACCTGGGCAGCAATTTGAAGATATTAAGCTTTCAACTTGATTCATCTTAATATCCAGTAAGATCTTAAATGCAAACAAACACTTTACTTGAATACAACTGACTTCAGAACTAAAATGAGCTTCATTCTGCAGGACTGAACAAATATTGAGGACCAATCAATATTTCTCCAAGAAGGTTAATTATCACAACTGGAAAGAAGAGCATATAGGAACGGACGTGTGAAGTAAAACAGAGTTGTTCTTCTAAACAAATCCTAGATTTGCAGTGCACACACAGGCAAACACGTATTTCATCTACGCTAGTCCCAAAGTGGCACTGTCTGGACGTGATTCTGCTTCCCCAGAAGTCCCTGTAGCAGCGGCACCGCCCCGGGAGGGGGGGAAGGCGGCACTGTGGACATGCAGGAAGCTACCGAGATAGGTGTTACAGGTGATGAGGGCAAAAAGCTGCTTCTCAGTGGGCCTGAGCCAAAAGTGAAAAGTTAATAAAAGCCTTTTTGGTGACTCCATCGGCCTTTGGAGGAGCACTTGCACTTAATATCTTTTCGCTCTTGGACTGTGCTAGCGTAGTCTGTAGCAGATGAGTGAAGCGGGAGCGGTTGTGGCCAGCCGCCGGAGAGGCCACGCAGCCCTGGCGAAACGGATCTGGCGGGAAGCAGCGTGCAGGTGTCCGGCTTTGCCGGGGCTGAGGGACCCTTTCAGTGCCCGCTTCCCACCTCCTGGCCCTTGGCACTCCCTCGCTGCGACGCTGCTCCGAAAGGCAAGGTCAGTTCCAGGTGCCGCCCTGGGCTCGACCGATGGCAATCGGTGAGCACCTCCACGCTCCCTCCTGGCGTCTTTTCCTCCTGCCCTTCCTCCTGTGTGTGCCCAGGTATAAATCTGAAGCCAGCAGCGCTGTCTTGGACTTCCTAGTTTTATTTCAAAGCTCCCAGTTACAAAAGGACTCTGGCTGTCTTAACTCCTCTGAACTGTTGAGTTTCTAACTGCCTCTGGTTTTTCTGAAGGGGTGAAGAGAGAAGGGACTTTTCTTAATGGTCTGTCAAGTGTGAGCCGGCTGGAGGAAAGGCGATGGATCCCGGTCACGCGAGGGCTCCTGGCCAGTCTCCGTGACTCTAGCCAGGAGGTTACGGCACTGTCAAGCCAAGAGCACAGGCAGTTGTTTCCTAACTGGATATAACGGACAGAAACTGGCATGGAGCAAATACTGTCGAGTGTATCTTATACCTTGTAGTTTCTTCAGGAGCCTCTTTTTCTACACCTATTTGACATGCATACTTTCAGAGGGCTCACAAAATGGGGTTTCAGGGGCTTGTGGTCATTAAAGATTATTCTAATCATTGCAGTAATCCCTGGGACTGATGTATAAAATCTATATAAACAAATAGCAAGAGACTGTCTCTGTCTTTAAGAACTTACAACCCAAATGGAGAAAAAAGGCAAACAAAGGATTATCATCACCAGGTTTGGGTGGAGCTAAGAACAAAACCCAAATCTCCTGCCTTGCCTTTGCAACATGTCCCTTCTTGTTCCCTCAGATCATCTTGATATGTTTTTTTTTCAAGTAAAAGGGATTTCATGCCAGAGGTCTGGCRTGATTCCAGGTCGGATAACTCTGGGTATGTTTACACCGCACATTGGAGTAGGGTTTCCTGAGCAATCAGAGGTTTGAGCCAGTAAGTCCACAGGCACAACACAGCATTGTAGAGGCCTCCTCACTTGTGCCCAGAAGCTGTCTAGCTGCCTTCGCTTGGGGACCGTGCTGCTGAACGTGTAGCTCAGCCGCTTCCCACCCCAGTTTGACTCACTCTGGCCAGCGCGATGTGGAGCTGCGCGATGCAGCTCCTGCCGCACGATGCAGCTCCTGCAGTGCATTGCCTTGGTGCTTTTGTATCGTACTTCCCAATTATCAAGCGCTGTGGGAAGACTCGGCTTAGGGCTGTAGGTACCCACCAGTGTAGGACATGCCCTGTATTTCCTGGAGTGGGCTCATATCCTCTCTTTCTTGTCCTAAGCTATAATAAGGCACTGCTGTTTGCTGTTACGTGTTGCTCTGCTTCAGCTCAGAAGTGACCGCAGTCACTGGTGGGTGTAGTGAACCTTTGCAGAGGGCTGGGTATCAGTTTGAGTGTGTATGAGCCAAAGGGTTTTTGGTGTTATAAAATACTAATTGTAGTCTGTTATATTATACTCTAAATATTCCTGAAACACACAAACCTTCTCCAGTCCGTCGTTATGCTCAGAAATGTTTATTCTCACTTTTGGAACCTTTGTTGAATTTTGATGCTGAAATTTTGCCTGCAGTTTCCTGCCTTTCATGTGGTGCAGAGACGCTGAGTCCTTGTGACAGCGCCCGTGTGCAGCAGGACCTGGCCGGGCTTTCCTTGTGCCGAGGAAAGGGCCAGCGCTTCCCCGATTCGTGATTCAGTGCCCCGCTCTGCTCGGGGTCTCCAGCCTTTCCGAGGCTCAGCTCTGCCGTGGGGCTGACGCTGTGTCTGCCCCCCAGCGTGCGAAGAGGACTGGGAGCAGAGGCTTGACTGTCCCTCGCAGAGGGAGGCAATCGCACGGCTCAGCACCGGCATGGCTGGTGCGGAGGGAGTGCACGCGAGGAAGCGAGAGGGAAGGGAGCGCACCTCATATGCAAAGGCCATACGGGACACGGGAGGAAGGTCTGTGTCCTCTCCACTCCTTCATGCTGCTGTAGAGCTGGACCTAACCCAGTCATCAGCCTCCTAAGTCTGCCTGTCTTTTGCAGGACAAGTACATGAGCTGTTAACTACCTAATTTGGTGGTGGTGAGCTSCCTGGTTAGTATTTGTAAAGCGGTGTAGGGAGGCTAGGTGGTACTCTTGAGCTGGATTTTGCCAGTGCTTACCCAAGTGGAAAACTGTTGTGGAAACTGGTAGAGTTGCTTGCTCTTCCAAGCCAGGTACTCCTCTGCGTGCTGGGAGGTGGCAGAAGGTGCTCTGCTGGTCCCAAGGCTGCAGTCCAGTTTCAGTCAGGAAAACACTTAAGCACACAGTTAATTTGAGGCAAGGGCTTTTAATTCTTACTGGTGTTCAGCATCTGTGTGTTTGCTTTGCTGAATGGGGACAAACCAAAGTGCAGGGTCTGCTGACCCCAAGCTAGAGGAGGAGGTCTTTAATTGGTAGTGTCTTCTGCGGATAAAGTGTAAGCGCATTCCCTGGAAGGGTTTTCTTTTGCAGGCTGGGCATCTTGTGCTGTCAGCAGAAACAGCATTTTTACTCTGTCTACTCACTCAAGCCACAGGAGAAGGGAGTGTTGATGTGCACATCAGCACCTGCTCCGTCTGATCCTGGCTGCAAGGGACGAAAACTGTCTCTAAAGCTTGTAGTGTAGAGTCCCATATTTCTCCTGTATTTCTCTTCTTGGATCCTTCACACCACTGAAACTGGTAGTGTCCAGTCCTTTGAATCATTCCTTCAATGGATAAGTTTAATCTGTAAACAGTCAAAAATGTTTTTTTATGTTTTACTGATCAATAAGTGGTTGGAGATGGGCACAGACTGTTTATGGCTGGCACAGGCAGGCTGGATAGCGTCTGCTGAGGACGAGGCTCCAAAACATACTTACAACTGCAAACATTCATAGCAGCTGATAAACGCATATAAACCCTTTAGTAGCTATTTATTAGGTATCTTTAATAACAGATATGATCTTCATTTGTCCTAAGGAGCGAAAGAGGTTGGCAGATGTGGGGTAAGATTTTGCCATGGTTTCTGAAAGACTTGGGGCCAGTGAGACACAGCACCAGCCGGACAATGCGGAGGAGTGGGACTGTGTCACCTGGAAAGTGTCCTGGGCTCTTYGTGCCCGGCCAGCACAGCTCAATTGCTCTCGAGGCCTGAGCCGGTATTTCTGTATGGTTCCCTTCTCTGGTGTGTGGATGGACTGGACTGCTKGCAGCTACTTCAGAGGTCTCTGTGCTGCCTCCATCGTTCAGCGTAAATACACTCCTTGGTTCCTTGCAGCCTGATTTTTGAAGAGTAGACAGCCATTTAGGATAAAAACACAAACTTCTCTAGATCTTTAGATGCCAACATAGTCTTACAATCTGGCCCTACATTACAGTTGAAAATGGGATTTAAGCTGTTATCTCCTTAAAGTGTCCTAAAATCCTGGACAACTGTATGCTCAGATGTAGAAAGCTTGCCTTTCATTCTTCCTTTGGCCATACTAGATATTTCACCAAGAAGAAAGTAACGYAGGGAACAGCAGGAGATGATTTTTGAGGAGAAACAGCAAATAACATTGCTCAGAGGACAAACTTACATGAAGTTGAACTGAATTTCTAGGAAGATGCTGTTTGTCACAAAGAATGTTGTATAAAAATGGAAAGATATGGTCATGAAGCTAGATTTTGGGTTTAATTCTCTTGTGCCTGGAAGTTCAGGAGCTTTCTGTCCACATACTGAAGCTGTGTACATTATGCGTATGGCATGGTATGCTCTACATCCTACGGTCCCGACTGTGGTTACACTCCAGCCATTGTACTGCCGTGGCATGTTGCGTGCACACACGGTCTCACATAGCCGTGTTGGTATAATGTCCTGTGAAAAGCATCACAGGTTATTGATAAAAGGATTAAGATATCTGAGCATTTAATTCTGTGTTCATGTTTTTTTCAAGCAGTTCCTAAATGGAAGAAAATTTCAGAGCAAGAAAGAACATAGTTTAAAGTATGAACTTCTCAACCCAGCATCAAGAGGGATAAACTGTATTTAAACAATATGTTTAAATAAAGTCTGAATTGATACTAATTCATTCCAGATGAGATTTTGGGATCTGTAAGATATGTGGACTTGCTGTAGTATGCTCTAAACTTTTTATCAGAAATAGTCAGCCTCTGTCCTAAAGCAGATATCTGCAAGGCTTTGCCACATGAATCACGATCAAGGCAAATGGTGGCTTGCTTGGCCCTGTCTTCTCAATGGCCACAGGGCGCTGGGGTGTCTGGTTGGAAACCGTTCCTCCTGCGAGTGCGCCGGCGCAGCGAGCGGTGAGTCAGCCTGCAGGGCTGGGTCCCAGATCCGAGGCGGCATTTTGCAAGTCACGTAACCTTTCTTCGCCTCGGTTTCTCCCTGGAGTATGAGGGTGCCAGTTCCTCGGTGAATAGCAGGGTGAGAAATGCAGATGCAGGATATTACATTCCTCTGTACTCAATAGRCTAGTGCTCTGTATCCTTTTTATTCCTCATTTCAGCATACAGTTTTGTAAACCTCCCTGCTCCACAGTCTTTTATCAGTACATTTTTTTAGTTTGTGTCCACAGCATGATATTCCTATTCAATGATGCCTGTTTTTTATTTCTCTTCTTTAAAAGAACTGGCAGGAGGACAAGCATATTTCTTTTCTGCTTGGCTCCCCAGTATAATTCCAAATACCCAGCACAGGAAAACTTAAATATAAGCTTAAGACCTTTATTCAGGGCAGCATGTGAGCCCAGTGCAACTTTAAGCATGTCTGTGAGTGCTTTAGTGAATAGAGATGTTCTCCCAAACTGAGATGATGGCTCTGCACAGGCTACGAAGCAAAGCTGGGAGTGAGGATACATCTGGTTTGAACCTACCTCTAGTTCTTCTGTTGGTAGAATTACTTGCCCGTAACAGCCTGATAGAAGGGGCGCAGAGAGCTCCCCGTGTCCCAGTTCTCAATTCATTTGAATGTTAGTTTGCCTYTAGCTATTATTTGACTACTAAGCCAAAGCCCTGACTTAAGAGCATCACCAATGACCATGGCATTGGTAGGGTCACTGTGCTGTAGCACGCATGGTCTGAAGAGCTGCAAATACTCCATGAGATCATCATCTTCTTTTTCTCTTCAGTCCCTTTTCTCTTGTCTCTCTCCGTGATGTCACACAAAAGGACCATATATGTGTGTGTGTGTATGTGTGTATATATATATGTATATACACAGACACACATATAAACATATATATATACACATACACGTATATATCAGATTTTGTTCTGTCATCACGCTGTGGGTCCCTGAGCAGGACTTAGAGAAAGAAGTGACCAGCTGCACACTAAGGCTTTCAGCAGAGGAAACCAAAGTCATCTCCAATTGTGCGAGTGCTTAATTGCTCTCGGCACAGTTCACTGATTTCCCGGCCCATGGGGACCTCTGTGATTCTTTTGCCTGAACACCTGCATATTGCAGCCAGTGGCATTTCATCCCAGGTTTTCCTGCGTTGCAGCCATTAACATGTGGCTGAACCGGAACATATCTCGGAGAACAACATCCAGTCTCACTTTAAGCTTCTTTTATCAAAAAGGACCTCAGAGAGTTAGAGGTAAATGAATTTCTAATATTTCAGATATGTACAGGACATCTGTCAGCTCGAAAGACTTCGGGTGAGGAACCAGCTACCATATCCTATGCAAGCATATCCAGTCATTGATGAGAGTGAAGAGTTTCTGTCTTATTTCCTGTCTCAGTAATTTTTGATGCAGTTTCTGATCATTGTGCTTTGCCCACTGCTACCTGCAGTAGCAAATCAAGGCACAGTGTAGCTCACTGCGTCTCGCACCCTCTATGGCAAAGCTTTCCAGCATCGCTCCAGCTGGGAGCTGAGGGATGCTGACCATGGGACGTGTCGCTATGCAGGGCTTTGGTGGTGGTGGTGGTTTTTTTCCTTTTGTTTTGTTTTTTGAGATTTTCAGTTCTGTTGTCAAACTTGGAGACATTATTCATGTAAACTTCTTTCCTGGTTCTTTCAGATCTGTTTTCATAGTCCTTCCTCTTGCGCTTGGCATCATTCCCAAAAACCTTATTTGCTGTCTGCATTAGCCGAGAAACTTTTTATAAAATCTTGGCTGTCTTTGCTGTTGATTAAAATCCAGAAATTGCTGTTGTCTGCTCAGCAGCATTGTTTCTGAAATGATGATCTTGGGTAATGCCGGCATTAATGTGGGCTTTCATTTGACCACTTTTCCTTAAGGTTTTGCAAACAAGACATTCCTTGCTTGCTTTTTAGTTTTCATGTCAGACTTCAGATTCTTGCACTTAAATGTTTCACGTGAAAGTTTCAGTCATTTCCACCGTCTCAGGTTCCCTCCATAGCTTTCCACAGTTCAATCATGTGTTCTGTTAACGCGCTCTTTTCCACCGAACAAAAATCAAGCTTTCCTGGCAGCTGTAGGCCCTGAGACTCGTTGCATTTTCATCTCATTGTGTTTTTCCGCGCCTTTAAAAATTTTTTCTTTGTGTCTGTCAGCCCTAAATCAGGAGCCTAGGTGAATTATAAAAAATACCTGTTCTGATTTTTGCTTGCCTTTTGTCYGTTTTGCTTGTATTGGCAAGATGAGGTCGTGAGGCTGCCAAGCGCTGAGGGCTCGGCTGGAGTCAGTGTGACCCGTGCGTGTCCCGCACCGATCACTCAAGTCCATGGAAAGACTCTCATTGATTTTGCTGAGCGTTGGATCAGGATTTAATCTGTGCCAAACGTTTTCCTGCCTGTTACGATACATTAATAAGAGAGAGGTGTGGCAGCTGGATCCCCCAAAGCTGGCAAAGGCCACGCGGATGTATGTGCGTGCCTACGGGAACGCCAAGGCCGTCTTTGCCCTCGCACTGTGCCGCGGGTGGCTGTTCGGAAGAGTTAACGACGAGCAGGAGGTTGGTTTTAGCGAGACAGATGTATGTACTGCGAACAGCTCTCGTGATAGGAGAGTTAGGAGAGGTTGTGACAATCCTGAAATTATTGTGAATGGTAAAAATGTTGTTTGGCCGGAAGGCAGGAAGGCAGCAGGATCGCGGTGAGGAAAGAGCCGCTTGCTGCATTGGTACGGGTGGAGGCATGAGTTTCTGAGGGGACAGAAGAGCGAAAAGAACGGAYGCTGTCCTGTAGAAAAGCAGAGAAAAGCTTCCACCCTGGAGAGGTCCCAGCCGAGTTGGTCTAACTTAACTGAAGTGGCCTTCATGATAGCTGGAACAAGAGATCCATATCGTATATATTTGTGTGTATGTGTTTATAAAAACACTGGTTCCAATTCTGTAACTGAGAACACATCCCTGTGCTTCCCTGGAATATGTTTATTTTCTTCTCTGTGCATGTCTGCTGTAAGAAAGAGCTTGGCAAACTGTGACAAGCGTAAGGGTCATTACTTCTGCAGAAATACGAGACCTTTCGGGGTGCCACGACCCCAGGCAGGGTTGTGAATGCCAAGATTTGTGTTGTTTCCCACCAAGCTGAAGGGCCGAAGAAAGAAAGAGAGAGGAAAACTTGCAAGGGGCAAATGGTTGAGAGGCAACTCACACACTTAAGAAAAATCTCTGTTTTCACAAAGAGAAAAATCAGCTCAGTGTCTTCCCTTCCAGTATACTATTAGGGCAAGTCTCAGAACTGTTAGTACCTCTGAGCTCGCTGCTTGCTGTGTGATAGCAGCCTTGCACGCACGTCGCACAGAGGACCAGTGCAGGCCCCAAGTAATTGTAATATACGGGCTTGTGAAATCCCTGTTCTCCTGCTCTCCTTTGCAAGCTAAGCAATCTGTCACGCCTCCAGACATTGCAAATAGTGCATGGACCTGTGTTGAATATGTAATATTATTCTGATCCTTTGATCTTGCAGCACATTGCAAACTTCCAAGCCTCAACAAGCCCTTCTGAAGCAGGGGAAATGTTCATTTTCCTACCTGCACAGGTCTGGAAACTGAGGCATTGAGGCTGGCCTGACTTACCTGCAGTCCCACAGCAGGCAACGGCAAGCCAAGGCTAAATTCAGTGACCTTAGGCAAGGGGCCAGGATTTCACTGTAAATCCGGTGACTCCCAAGTAACCAAGCTTTTCCACTTTGCTGCCTGTCCAGGCCCTGTCTCTCCCCAGGGCCTGTGCCCTCGGTGCTCGGCTCGACGGTCGCTCCGCTGGTGGGACAGGATGGGGCGTGGGGACGGCAGGCTCCACGCTGCCCCAGCTTGCTCCAACCCCCTCAGCCACATCTCAGGGAACAGTTTCCATGTCCGTCCCCATGCCTGTTGGACCAGGCTCTTGTTGGGCATGGACGGGTTTGTCTGTGGTCAGACTGGAAGACAGCTGAAAAGCAGAGCAAGATGCTGGAGAGTTTTCGTGGTGGCACAGCCCGAGGGCTCAGCCGCAAGCGAGCAGTGCTTACCACCGCTGAGATTTAATCCAGAACAGCTGGTGCAAGGGGAGGACGATAGGTGTTGTGCAGCAGACTTGGTAAAGCTTATAATCTACAAGCAGCTGCGGTCGCAGCGGGAGGGTCCGGGGTGGGATGCTCATGGCTCGCGCCCCCTCTCCTTGTCCCACCGAGCATCGTAGCCACCCTCCTCGGCAGGTCGTTGTCCTCGCTTCAGTTTTATGAGGGCGCGAGGGAATTCCCTGCAGCCCAGCATGGTATGGATGGGAGACCTGGGCAAACAGGAGGAAACATGTTTTTCTCCCCCTCTCCCAAGCTCCGGAGTGGAGCCCTCGCCTTGAGCTCGTCTCTGCAGTGCCGCGTGCGCGCAGCGGAGCCACGGGCTGGCTCGCCGGAGCCGCAGCACCGTCCCTCTGGCAGGGAGAGGAAAGGGCACATGTTGGGAGGCTGAAGGAGAATTTGTTGCAAATTATTCTGACGTAATGCTGTATTTCTGTACATTGTGCCTGGGTAGGTGACGTGACCCACTAGTGTTAACTGCAAGCAGAGCCGTGCTACGAAAGGCAGCTCTTCGTGTGTGTTTCTGTAGCGGTTGCTAGCGAGAAGCAGATTTATGTGTGCACCGTTGACGGTGGGTGGAGAAGGCTTTGGCAGGATTAGCACGTGATTTTCGCAGCCTTTGGGAAATATGAGCAAAGGCTGGTTGGGGTTTTGCCCTCCCTGGGCAGAGGGTCTCTCGCACTGAGGGTCTTTGGACAAAAGTCACCGTATCTGCCGCTTTGCTCAGCTCTGATGAAAGCCTGTAACGGTGTTTTCCTGGGCTGGGGTTGCTGTCCCGGCAGCTGTGCAGCCAGGGRGCCGTGCCAGCAGCACCTGGTTTTGGGTCGCCGTGTCAGGTCGCGCTGCCGGATGCCCCTGCCCGGCTCCTGGGCTGGTGCGGTGCCTCTGCCAGGAGCTCTGAGCTCCTCACCCTCCTCCCGAAGAGGAGAGCCATTACTCGTCCAAAAGCTGGGCAAGGTCCCTACCCACAGGGGTAATCCATTCCTCCAGCCATTAAATAAACATACTTACCCGGTGACTTCTGTAGGGCTGGATGCGAAGGTTGTGSTGGATCAGCGTTGTTTAACACTGACCAGGTTGATTTTTAATGTAACTAAAAGGGCAGCTCTAAGTTAATGTATATTCACTACACAGCTTGGAAATCCTGCTTCAGAAGATGCTGTAGAAGAACTTTGTTACAGTTAGATATGAATCTGCAGGGTACGAGGATGTAGCTGGGGAAACCAGAAGATGCTGAAGACATTTAAAGGAGAGAAYAAGGCACCCTGCAGTTAGCTACTGCTTTTTGTGGGATAGGAGGGAAAGAGAGGATGGTATGTAATGGCAGAGTCTCCATCTGAATGAAACCTGAGCTATAGCTTATTACATCTGACAGAGGAAAGAGTATATTGAAAATACACTTTAGGACATGCCCTCTCTTCCTCACCCCCTTGCCCTCAAGTCAGCCAGCTGCCTTCTGTTCAGCAGGAACAGCTTTGGAGTTAGGCTGGAAAAGGGCTTGAATTTTTGGAGATGGCCCCGGAGTTCAGCTCTGTGCTTTTACTATCACAGATTTCAGAAACCACTAGAATTTTTGTATAAGCCACTTACAATGAAATGGCCTCTCTCATTGCATGATATATTTTAAAATGCCCTTTCATCCTAAGATTGTAATTGAACAGATCTCCAGCAAAGGATAGAAAAGATAGATAGGATTGGTAGATTTGCCTTACATTTTTAAAAGTAGGGYGAAGCCATTCGCTTTTGGGTGTAACGAACAGTAATTATTTGCCTTTCATAAAGGCACCAGCAGGTTAGTGTTAGGCCTTGGCGGAGAAGGAGCACACGGGCTGCGTAAGGCGAGAGCAGCAGGAACGCAGCGGTGGGACAGTGGGCAGCAGCGAGAAAGGAGCAGAAGGACAGGTGAACACGGGAGTAATGAGCGGAAACCTTCTCAAGTCTCCTCTCGTGGTACCTTCCTGATCTTCACACAACCCACAAACCAGCTTTAAATGGTTTTGATCTGATTTGCCGAAATTAAATTAAAGCAGGATTCTGAAGAAATGAAGACGTTTAAGTTGGCTGTTGGATTTTGAACCAGGAAGCTGAGTGCATGGAGAAGGACCGTTCAGCAGGTTCACGGACTGGATGTCCCCGGAGGAGCGTTTTGGGGCCAAGAGCGGACCATCTGCCTGTACGAATTAGGAGTGAAACGGGTAACCGCGCGGCGGCCCTGCACGGGAGCGGGGTCCGTACAGGGCGGCGGGTGCCGAGCGGGAAGGCTCGCGCTGAGCTCCTGCAGGGTGGCTCAGCCTGGCGCACACTTTGTGCGTTGGGGTTTCGATATGACGCCTCTCGGGGGGCTCCTTATCGACTGGCGCTTTGGGCTGGCTCGCACTTTGCGGGGCTTTGACTGTAAAGTCCTTGGGGCAGGGATTAGCTCTTCTCAGGGCGATTCCCCGCATCGGGGTGAACCCTGCAGGGGAGCCAAGGCTTCCCAACGCAGCCGGAGAGCGGCAGCGCGAGGGTGCCGTCCACGGGGCCTGGCGCCGCTTTGGCTGCTCCTCTCTAGGGGAGCTGAAGCCGGTTAAAAGCACCCTCCAGCCTCGGAGCTTCTCCGCAGCAGTGGTGCGTGGAGTGAGGACCGCAGGTTATTAGCCTGAGGTTATTAGCCGAGGTAACTCCGGGGGGGAAACACGTCCTAAGTAAATGTGCAGCCTCTAACACATCGGATCCCCAAGCTTATCTGAGACCACGAGACATTTCTGAAGTGAAAGTAGCTTTGTTTTTAAGCTGTCCTTAGTGTTTGTGTTCCCTGAAGATGATGGTCTCACCTGAACAGGCTGTTCAACTCTCATAGTCCTCCACAGCCCCATCCCATCTTCTCCAAATTTAACTGAAACAGTACTTTTATGTTCTGGTGCAGGTTTTGGAGTAGGAGCAGCATAAATTCCTCTAATTGTGCCATTCAGTAGACACAGTTTTGTTTATTTTTTAAGCTGGCACAGAAATGCAGGATAAGCTTAGCTGACCACAGGCCATTAAGCATTATGATTTGAATTGAATACTGAACAGTATTGTTAAAGCATAAAGGGAAACTCTGGAATAAATTAACAAATCATATAATATCTCACATTTCCCAGAAATGCAACAGCAACTTCTCATCTCTTCTCAGCTACTTTCCCAACTAAGGGTGAGATATTTCTGCTCTAACTCAAGGCATCCAGAAATGAAACATTTATATCTGAGCCGGTCACGGCTGGAGCCATGCTCCCTTTAGAGCTGACAAGGAGAAATGGGAACCTCCAGAGGGTGACTGAGCTTGTCCTAAAACAGACGTCTAAGATGGATCCAATGAATTACTCTCAGAAGGTGCTTGGTTCTCTCCACTGAAGGAGTCCATGTAACCACCTCCTCCTCCCAGGTACAGGTGATTATCGCTGCGTTGCCTTACATGTGTGGCCTGGTGTACAACTCTGCACTGCTGGGGCTGGAGCAGGATGGTGTTGGGCACCATTCCTTGCGCCATTGGGATATTTGGGAGGGAGGGCGTATGTGATGCTTATGGACTTCTCTTTGCCATTGGCACACAACTGGTCTAGTTCATCCTCAGTCCATTTTGTTATTTTTCCTTGTGGGAGGAATTCTGCACTTTAAGAAAACTCATACCATACATTGACAAAGAGTGGACACGGGTATATTAGCTGGAAGAGAGCACACTTGTGCRTCCTTTCTCCATAACAGGCTTCAGCAGATCTGAGAACAAAATAGCTGTCGTCTTTGCCCGCAAGGGGTGGTTGCAGGACCTGTCTGCACATTGATTAAAGATGTGCAAAAGCCTGGGTGCTTCCAGAGCTGGAGCTGGAGCTGAGCTCAGCACAGGAGACAAATCCAGCCGAGAAGTGGAGCCTTTAGCTCAGGCAGACTGCTGAGCAGTCCTGTGTACTCTGTTGAATGTACGCTCTTCAGAATAGGTAATGTCACTGTTCTGGGATATCAGAGTCTCCTGTTTTACAGCTGGACTGATGCAGTGGACCTGTTGTCTTGTTGTCATCTTTCTCTGAGCGGGCTTAGGAAGGGAGTTACGTTTGCATTCTGGAGCACTTGCCTGACGTTTGTATTTTGACTGACTGTTTCTGGGAGGCAGCAAGCTAACTGCATTGAGACTGAAACCTGCTCTTGTCTGGACACAGTCTGCTACAAATTCACATTTATATGTCTAATCCCAGAAACTTTGGAAGACTGGAGCTCATTGGAGTAAGAACTTCCAGGACTAGACCCTAAAAATATAYGTTATTATATCAAATAATACATCTTACTGCTTAAAATAGCTTATTGAACAGTGGCTGGCATCCAAAGCTTGACGTCCATATTTCTGTTGCCAGGATGTATTCCCACTAATAGTGAATTAAAAACATAGAAATCAATTTCTATTTAGACTATTCATTATTATTGCTTGGTTAAGTATAAACAGTTTGTCAACACATAACAGACACTTGGAGAGGATATTTCCTTGCAATAACACAAGTCTGAAATTCTCCTGGCTGTTTCCTAACCTGGCACTTGCAAACTTGGATCCAACTGCACAACTCAGAAGTTTTGCAACTAGCCTTCTGAGCTGGGCTTTGGGTAAAGTTTCTCAGCAGTATATAATTATTCCCATTATACCTGTCGTCAGTGATTCATTGACCGCTGAGGCATACATATGAGCTATTTTTCTCTTTATGACTTTTGGGGGGGATGATTCACCGGTTGTAAGTGTACATTATCATATGACTAAAGAAGAAAAAAAGACAAATGGAGTGAAGTGCCACTGAGATTTTCCATATTAAAACAAGAGAGAGTTTGGTCAATAAAATAATGACGCTTCTCCCATGTAAGGCCAGCAGACATCTGTAAAGATTCAAAACTGACAGTCTGAATCCATACAGCCCAACTTCAGTTTTACACTTTTATAATTCCATTGATTTCAGTATGGTGAAATCAGTGGAGTAAAACAAAATAAATACAGCTGGGAAAAGCTAGGAGTACCTTAGCTTTTTTTCTGAATGGATTGACCTTTCTGTACTCAGATGTTGGTCCTTCCGTGTTATTCACAAGCCTAGGCTCACCGACCCATGGGAAGGACTCTTCCCTGCTTGTGTAATGGGGAAAGCAGGATGGGCTTGTTCCGAAGAGCCGTGGTGGCAGGGGTGCTCGTAGCACATCCGCACTTCTGCAAAAGAGAAGGGGAGAGATCCTGTTCCTGGACTTCAAATGCCATCGCTCTTGGGGAACGGTGGGGCAGCTCTTGCAATCAAAATAACCAGTGTCAGAGCCAGGTGAAAACCCCACGTAGTCAAAAGTCTGCTCTGACCTCAGTAGCTCTGAGTGAGTTTTGTAACCCATAGGTCAACAGGAAGATGGGTAGCAAGTACCATTTAAAGTGCTGCCTGAAAGAAAGAAGAAAAGCCTATTCTGCTGCAAAATCTGGTCTGCAGAGTGAGATGGTCTGTTGAGCAACAGGGAAACTAGATTTATGTGTCACTGTTAGCTTTTGCAAACAAGCCAAATTGCTCTGGCGCAAAACACATGATATTTATTCACAAAAATGTGGAATTAATTGCTATCATCCACATTTTTTAATGGGACCGTATTTTATTTTTTTATATCTTACAATAGTCCCGGGCCTCAGTCATTGTCGGGAACAGGAGTGCCCTGCCATGTGAGGGGCATGACCGGAAACAGCGGCCATGGGGTGGGGGAGGAGGGGCTACAACGAAAATGTCTGTCCAAAGGCAACCTTTGCATGAAGGGAGTCCATTTACGTTTGCTTGCATTAACTTATTATTAAGAAAATAGCCTCTTTCCCCCAGACATCTTGCTTATATCACTGGCTGTTACATTTAGCTGATTTTCCTCTTCTTTCTGGCTTTTAAAAGCAAAGGAGGTAAATTCTCAGCTCTCCTCCTCTTTCTCTCTCGCTTCATGACTGTACTGACCCATCTTGAAACCAAAACAGGGATTTTTCTTTGTACTGTTGTCTTAGATCCAAAAATTTCTACCTAGATCACGCAGGCTCTTGCCAAACTTTGTCCTCCAGCCTTCCGAGATGTTATAGTCTCTCCCCTCCCCTCCCACCACAGCGACTCAAACTGCCAGTTGCACCAGGGCACTATTCACTCATCTGAGCCACCAAAACATCCTTCTCCTCTGATTTTGTTTGTACTTCTGCAGTCTATGAGGCAGTCCAAAAATAACTTTCCCCTTGGCTTGGCCCACATGAAAGCCTTCTCTGCCACTGGCTGCTATGGGACAGAATAGCACTCACTGAGTGTAGAAATTATTAGTACAAATTTCTTAAGTCTGCGGTAGAAGAGCTAGGAAGAGGCAGAGGGGCAGGAGAGGGGGTGAAGRCTGGCTGTATTTGGGAAGGAGAGGCCGTGAGAGGCTCAGCTCAGGTAGGAGAGGGGCACTCGCTCATTCGGTTTGCAGAGCACTCCTTCCAAGTTGCTCTCATCTGAATTAGGACTTGGTTTTCTCCTTGTGTGAGCTCAGGGTTATCTGCTCCCCCCATTTCCCTGGGCAATCAAGAACTGGCTATGTCCTCACAGTGCTTTCATGCATGTGCTGAAGAAAGAGATTTTTATCTGCAGGGAGAGCGATTGCCGAGGTATGAATGATGCGAGGGGTGAGCAGGTCATTCTGATGCAATTCGGTAGAAACAAGTAATCGCAGTTATAGGCACAGTTGACTAAGGTAATTTGGAGCACAGCTGGCCAGTAGCAGGGATTTTCTGCTCTCTAATCATTGCCATGGGCCCACAGGCTGGAGGAAAGCCCAAGCTGAAAGGGTCACTTGCAGGCCAATAAAAGAATATCTGTTGGCTGGGAACATCAGACTCAACAATTTCAAAAACATGTTTTTCTTCATCTTGTTGAAACACAAGATTACGCTTAGTCGTCACTTGCATGGCCGGACTCTTACGATCTCACAACGACAAACCTTTTCCTCTCTTTCCCCTCCCCCTCTTTCTTTTTTGTCTAGAGTCATTTATAAAACATGCATATTTTTTCCTAGCTGGGGATTTCCACTCAGCTTTTTGTGGCAGATATCCCAACGCCTAGAGAGTTTTCTGTAGATTTGGGTAGAACTTAGTCAAAAAAATCACCACTATTCCATTGCATTAAATAAGTGGGGTCAGGTCGCCAACTAGGGTAGATTATCCTGGCCCATAGATTTGTCCAGATGGTATTTGCAGCCTCTTTTGGAGATGTGTGGAGGAGTAACGTTTGCTAACGGAGATGCTGAGGGCAAGGCAAAGTGCTGAGAACTTGTGAAGATGTGTTCCTGTGGTCAGAGCGGTCTCGTGGTCTCACCACTGGGACTGCAATGTTTGAAGGGATGGTCCTACGCTGCCTCGTCCATTCAAGTGAGTGCTGCATGAAAGTTTATGAAAGATCTGGATTTGGCTGTCTATGCTTTCCAAACCTTTCTTCACCATTTTCTAGTGCTCTGCCTGTTGCCTACATTACCACKAAGCTTTCTTGGTACTGCAGAAATTCACTGAGCCTGGATAAAGCTGTCCTACATATCGAATTTGCCTTCCTTGCCTCTGAAAGATTTCCACTTAGTTGTATCACAGCGATCTACTTTTCCTCACCCCTTTCCAGCCAGAAAGTCTGTCAGCTTCTCTCTACTTCCCTTGTGAAATACTGCTATGCAAGTCACTGCTTCACCCTCTCACCCTACACTCATTATTTCAACCAATCTTCATTATACAATGTTATTATTACATTTACTATAGCGTCTGGAAGGCTTAAAATGCAGACACACAAAACAGAGTAAAACAATTTGTTCTGCCCCAGTGATCTTCTTGGTTGCTAGAGACTATTTTAGCAACCTCCAGCTCCATTTACTCACCAATTAAACCAAACCCTTGTCATTTAGTAGCGCTATATAAATACTTGTCTGGAATCAGATTCACTGTCTGATGTCGTACTGTGTTGTACAACTTTAATTGATACAGCTAAAATGCAGCCAAGCTTTGAATGATTTTTCTTGTGACACGTACTTTGCTAGGATATTCAAATCACTATTATATAATGATGACTAATTCCTTAACTAAAGTCCAGCACTAAAATCTCAGCTTTGTATCCTATTCTTCTGAAGTATAAAATGTCATTTCATTTACATAATATTGTACATCTTTTGTATCTGCTTGCTTCTCCTGCAAGATTATTTAGCAGCATCTGTAGTACCATATTTTGTGTACATTCATCAAGAACTGTGGCTCAGATATTATGGTTGAACTTGAGCTGTCAGCCCATGGCTTACCTGCAGAGTATGCCCTCAACACAATGCCAGTATAACCTTGAGGAAGAAGGTTTTATTATTTTTTGATGAGGGAAATTCTATCTTTTAGGATTTCCCTGCTCTCTCAAGTTCCATGCATTTCTAAGAAGTCTCTATTTGGTGTCAGATCCTGATCTCTCTCTTGAAGAAGATAAATTCTTATCTGAAAGGATATATTTTAGATGAGCGTAGAGGAGGCCAGCAGGTAGTTCACATGATGTGTAAGGCTCAAGAGAGGCTCCTGGAGATGCAGGTAAAAGCACACATCACTCTGGCCCCAGTGTCCCCAGTGTGCCGCTCAGCTGGTTGGGCTCTTGTCTTCGTCCACAGCGTAGAGGTAGAACATTCGTGGAGAGGGGCTAGGTTAGGCCTTCGTCACCTTTTGCAAGGACTGCAGCACTTCCCTTGTTCAGCCTGCCAGAGCCGTGGGCCTGAGCTTTTAGCTAGGGCAGTCAATGCTCAGGGGTTACTCCTTGGGTGACCTAGCAGGGAAGGGCAGACCTGGACTCTGCAACCTCTTGTAGCCTTCTTAAGTATCCAGTTTTAAAAGTTACCCCCGTGACAGTTTCTGCATCACAGAAGTGGAAAGGACCACCGGAGATGCATTAACACTACCCAGCACTTCTTTGCAAAGGTGGAACCATGCACACATCAGAGACCACTGTAGCAGGGATTGTGTCCCCTGCCCTCTTGGCAGGGCTACATTGGGTTACACCAACAACTTTGAGTCAGGAAACCCCCTGCACTTACAAGAATACCACTGTATTCCTGATATATTTGCTGCGTATGGTTTCTTTTCCATCATTCTTCCTTGGGTGTGAGTTCAGCCCTTTGCTTCAGGATAGCTCAGAAGCCAACTGTCCTCTGCTTTCAGCTTGTACTTTGGCTGGAGTGAGCCTTGTGTTTGGTTTTGGCTTTTCCTGAGACAGACTGTCTTTACATTTGCTTTTCTCATTTATAATTCAGTGTAGCACAGTGTTGCTTCACCTCTATCTGGTTTTTGAGAATCCTGGTGCTGTCGTTATCTCTCTGGCCTATCTTGTACTCTGTTGCTTTCATGTACGAGGTGCTCATTAAAGAAGTACCTTAGAAAAGCCAAACTGCACCTCTGAAGCCATATATTCAATCAGCCTTTTTGCACTTTGCACCACAACAGGTGAATCTGTCAGGCTGCTGTGTTTCATTTCACTGGGATTAATTATAGAGTGAGAAGGTATATTTTATGGGAGCGAAGTGGAAGAACAAAATCTTGGCTTTTAAACTCCCCGTTCACAAAATCTGCTGGGAGAATTCCATCAGGAGAGACACCGGCTCATCCAACTTGGTTTTGTGCATCAATTAAAACTTTTAAACTGGGGTCTGAAACTTTGAGTGTTATTCAGTAAACAGAGCCTGTACTGAACAAAAACCTGAAGCTAGAACAGACCCTGCTTAACAAGGCCAGTAGCCAGCTTCCTCCTAGAAGGGAGACCTCACCTCTTGAAAGCCGTAGCCTCTGCGGTGTCAGGAAGCATCCACCCTAGGCAGGAAAGGCAGTAAAACAGGGTATGTGTAATAGCTTATTAGTAAACTCCTGATCTGATGTATGGAGAAGAGCTAAAACATTGCAGCAGACCAGGTCTGAACCATGTGGAAAGGGCAGAAGCTCTTGGTGTCCAGTGTCACCGCAGACAGTATAACRTGCACTGCGTAACTGGTACTAGTATAAAACAGTAATGTTCAGAATAGGGAAGGAGATATGGGTAACAGGAACGGGATAACAATATGTAAGAAGGTAACCTAGGAAATAATATGGGAAAACAGATTATGTAAAGCAAACTTCGGAGGTATACGGCAATGGTTGAAGTGCCTGACAAAACCATCGCAAAGTCCAGCTGATGTGACGATGGGGGCTTGCGCGCAGGGCACTGCGCAGTGCTCTCATGCTACTTTTTGCCCCTCGGCCACTTACTCTTTTCATACTTCTGTTTTTCATCTGCAAAGTGAGGATCCAGTGTCGCCTTCTTTAGGAKGATGTAGATTGTCTTAAATTTGAATGTCTGTAAAGCACTTTGAAATCTCTGGATGGCTCTTGTTTTGGAGGTGCAAGGTATTGCCCACACTGGCGCTGCTGGGTTTGTTCAGGGAGCGTGCGAGAGTTTTGTCTGCAGCTGTGGTCCTCGCTGGTGGCCAAAGCCGTGTCCTGTGGGAGAGGGGCTCCGTTAACGCCGTGTGCGGAGCCATGCGGAGCCCTTGGCTGCCTCTAGCTGGGAGAACTGCAGGAGTCCAAGGAAGGCAGACTGCAGGATGGAGATAGATAAATGACTAGATGCAATTTTGCTTTATTCTTCCCTTTGTCATGAATCTGGCCAACTAGAAATACGAATTTATGTCTGTATTAGAGAAGCATTGCTGGAATGCAAGATTTATTGGCACCGGTATGAAGGAGAATTTCAGAAAGAGCTCTGGAAATGAATTCATGTGTTGGGGTTTAACTTATTCTGAACTCTTCCTCTACAAGGACTAATGAGCAGAATTGTGCCAGTTAATCATTAACCTTTGCCCTGCCATGCCCCCTTTAGCCAAGATCCTTAAACCTCTTCAGGGTTGTTAGTTGGTGCCAATATAACTGTGGGATGGGGATTTTAATACTCAGTTTACAACGGGATGAGAGAAATTGAATGATTAATCCAAGCTTTGCAAAGTCAATGAGAGCTTCAATAAGAAGACCCAGGCTCCTCCGCTTCAACCATTAGGAAAAACTTCCTTTCTCTTCCCTCATAAGTGGAGATGAAGGTTTAGTTTTCTCTTGTTTTCTGTTCTTTATAAAAAGTGAAATACATGGGATAGTGCTGAGCTCTGACAAAATGCAGTGCTTTGGAAAGGAGGAATTGAACGGTCCCAGGACAACACAGTTTGATGCTCACAACTGAAGCAGAGACTCTCAGTGCGCTTCACTCTCAGGGCAAGATCCAGCTTCCCACGCAGTGAAAGCGCAAGTTGACAACGCACAGTGGTGAGCCTGCAGCAGGTTTCTGTATTACRCAGGGCGCTGTGTGTGTTGGCCTCCATGAGAGCTCCCTGTGCTGGATGGAGACCAGAGCTTATGGTGATCTGGTGGTGGCCCAGGAGGTGCTGGGTGAACATTACCTTTATGGTAGCATCTGCATTTTGCAATCATCTCAAGGGCCAGATCCAGCTGTGCTGTGTACGGGAAGAGGCTGAGCAGTCTCGTCACATGGCTGAGAGTGTCTGTATTTCACCCGACTGGGAGTGCCCTTGAGTCTGGATATGGAGGCAGGGTCTGCAAACACTCTTCCTCTTCTCATGTTCTCCTCAAGCTCCTTCTGTGAATGCCTTTAGGGGTTGTCAAGAGAGGAGGGTGGAAGTGAGAGGATCCAAAATCAGAGCAGGGGAGGCAGGAGTTAGCACGGTTTTCAGAGGCAACTGCACATATGATGTGCTGTAAATTCCCATCCCAACACATGAATTGAGCTTTCTGATCACATTATCAAAGTCTGATCTGTGGTGGTGAGCCATGATTTAACAGGAGTGTGAATGGAGGTGATTTTTCACCTCCTTTGCTTTTCTTGATCCCCTGGGTTTAGCAAAAAGCCAGGCAGAAGATGTCCAAAGTTTCTTGCTCCCTGCAGAGTTTGGTTGCTGCAAGCAGGGCTGGATTCTGTGGTGGGGGGACCTCCGAGGCCAGATACCTCCTTTGCTTATGCCTCTGGGATGCCCAGGAAGTTTGAACCTGGACGTTGTTATGAATGACTCGTTAGATAAATCATGTTTATGTGTGAGATCGTCAGCTTGGCACTAGCTTCTAATTCATGCACAGCTGAGGCTTATGCTGCCCAAAAAGATCAGTGTGAAATGATGCTTTTCCCCTTACTTCCAAGGAATGTGTCTCCTGCCCCTCCTTTTCCCCTGCCTCTTTTAGCTCTGGTGAACTGCAAAGGAGAAAGTTCATGCATGGAGGTTATTCTGCTTTCTTCCAATTTTGCAAGTGGTGCAGGCTCACTTTCCCAAGGAAAGGCAACTCAGTCTGGTTTTCAAAGCATTTTTGTAGGGCTGAACTGACTATAAAGCCTAATGGGATACGTACAGTGTTACACAGAATGGAGCTTTCATGCTGTGCACTGAAGATTTACAATTATTTTAATTTAACCCAAATGAAAATATTATGAGCCAAGTTCTTTTGCAGACATCTTTTCTGGATGGTTATTTGATTCCTTACACTTCATATGGAAGATTTAAGTTGAGGTTTGGCCACTATATTCATCAGTCCAAATGTATTTTGGGGTTTGGTTTTACAAAGCAGGACTCCTCAGTTTTTGCAGGTGCAGTTTTTTGTCCTCGCAACTAACTTTACCTTCAAATTCACATTTGGGGAGGGGAAAGTGAGAGTGCACTGCGGCATGCAGATCTGCGGGACAAAGCGAGCACCCAGAAATGGGGGACGGATCCAAAACACTGCTGCAAATCTGTCTGCAGAGATTGGGAGAACAAGGCCAGCTGTGTCCTGAAGCTGAGGGGTCCAGCATCAAACGCTGGGGTTTACGTTGCTTTATTCGGATGAGGGGAAGATGGGAAATCTGTGTCCGCGGTGCCGCGGCAGCCGGTCCCTGCGGCTTGCAGTGGGGAAGGCTGCCTGGGTATCGGGGTTACCATGAGGTATTCTGCAAAAGAAAACCCTGTTTCTGCAAATCTCTTTTCTGCCATTCATGGAGAGAAACGGTTGCTGCTTGGTCCCCTCAGAGTGCGTTTGGGAGAGCTCACTGAAGTGGCTTCTCCAAAGCAAATCCTGAGGCCTGTTCAGTGCAGAGCACGTGAAGAAAGGGCAGTCGTGTGTCCTTGCCGGCTCTGCCCGGGCTTTCGGCGCCTGYGTGGGGTGGTGATAGCTGTGACTACGGACGCAGGCTATAAAGATGTTTCCTAAGATGCTGGAGAGGGGGAAACCCCCAATAGACATGATTTTCTGTGTATTTGATTTGTATTTGGTGTTTGTTGAGCATTATATGGAATGTTTGGGGGGTTGTTTTAACTGCTGCTTCTGCACAGAGGCCAGATCTCTCATAGACGGATGGGGGACACTTCTCTCCCCTTCGTTTCTAAGGTTAATCAGGAGCTTGGGGCAAGTAGCTAAGGATTCAGCCACACACTCTTGCTTGCCTGTGCCTCGTTGTCCGTCCCACTCATGTTATGAACAAGTGCTCAGGATTAACACCTAAGACTAAAGATCTAGAGAAGAAATAACATGGACACCCTGAGGCTTGGAGGTGGCCTGGACGGGGTCAAAATCTCACTTAGCTGATGGGGAGCCTGAAGTTGGTTGCATGGCCACTGAGCCATGGCCGGCTGAGCATGAGTCAAAGCCAAGTCAGGACAGGGGAACAAGAAAGAGAGCAGGCCAGACAGAGCAATTCATGTTCACTACGTTAGTTTGACAGCTGGTTTTGCTTCTGGCTGCTCCCCTCACACCTCTCTCGCCCTGATGTCTCCAGTGGCCTGGGCTTGTGGACAGCCTGAACCCCTGCAGCATCTGGTCCAGCCACCCACCTCCTTAGGGGCTGAGGTGACAGAGAGCATCCAGCCGTGTCCAAAACTGAACTTACTACCGGGGATGTGGAGAGGTGAGTTAGAGCTGGGTCCCAAGAGCCATTCCTTAGCCCTTGTTCAAATACCTCACCTCCATGGAGGAGGCTCTTCGTCGACTGCAACGACACTTAGATTGTGTTGAACAGGCTCAGCTACCAAAACCCCTCCCTAAAATGTTCCCTCTCTTCATATTTGAAATACCAACATCCTTTTGTGGGAATTAACTACACTACGTGGAGGTGCTCGAGCCATGCAGTGCTTTAGTTGAGCTGGAGTCAACGTTCAAGGAGCCTGGTATTAAGCCTATCGTAAAGGTGTATATCTTCTCTGATGTTGTCAGGTTAGTGTGATGGGCTCGGCTTCACTCCCTCCGGAGGTGCTCAAACAATACTAATACATGCTGGACTGAAGGAAAGAACGAAGATGCTGATATGAAGCCCAAGAATTTTAAGTCTGTTAAAAATTTAACTATAAAACCTTGCTTGCTGAACCATCTGCTTTTAATCTCCCTATTGCTATGCAGTCTTCTGGGGCCTTCGGCTTGGCAACAGATTTCCAAATCGCTAAATTAATCTTGTCAGCTTCAGGAAGCACCAGCAAACCCCTGGGAGATGGATTCTGTGCTCGGGTACACCTGTGTGAACTCACCGCCCTCAGTGAGCCGAGTAACTCTACATTTTCAATGGTAAAACTGTGTAATCAAATATCCAGGCATATCGATCTGCAAAACGATATCTAGCTAGGTTGCTTGTCCAAAGCCTCTTCTGCTTAAATGGCTCTGGAATGATCTCAACACGCTCTGCATTAGCATCAGCCATTCTCAAATATCCGTGAGAATATTGGATAAAAATGCTTAGTGACACTGCAATAGCATATGCTTCATAGCAATATTTTTATTCATTGAGATCAAGACTCTGCTTTACATGCGGATGACATGTCCCCACTACATCGCCGTTGTGTCAGGAAGGGTTGTCAGTATGGATGTGGGCCGAGCACAATAGCCACAAGCAAAGATCTTAAGCTCCAGAAAAAAGTCAAACTTGCTTCAGTTTCCCTGTATTTGGATGGCACGACAAAGTTGGAAGCTGGCTTCAGACACCAGTTAGCTTCAGGAGACAACTATGTAGAAACTGTAAATTTCTTTCATGTGCTTGTCCTACAGCGCGACGAGCGCTGAACAACTCCTGCGGCTGGGACTGCGCTGGCTGCTGCAGGCTTCGCCGCGACGTGGCTGTACGAGAAGGTGCCACCTCGGCGGTTCTGGTCCTTTCTCCTCAGCTAGAGCAGCAAATGCAGCGGCTCGGTGGGGGCCACCGAATGCCCGAAGAAGTGGTGAAGTGCAGAGAGCCAGGTCAGGTGGCCAGGAGAGCCCACCGCCAGCCTGGAGGCAGGGCTGGGGCATGTTCCAGGCTCCGCTGGCCTTACTGGGTGTAAAAGGGCTGCACATCTCCCTCGGGCTGGTAATCCCCTGATATTTCCTGGAAAAGCCGTTTCTGTCAGGCTGGGTCCCTCTGGAGGTTTGCCTTGCAGTAGCGGTGGTGGAGCCCCAGCAACACCAAGGGAGAAGCACGATTTCCAGGTTGTTTTCCCTTCTTGCTTCTCAGGGAAAAGCCTTTAGAAAAATCCTGTCAGTCTCAGCTTCAAAATCTGACATACAGCCTAAAAATAGGGTTTCGGTGAGAGCTAGGAGTGTCTAAAATGAATTGACTGGAGGAACAGAAGTTGGCAAATCTACACTGCTTAACATTTCCAAAACTAATTTTCCACATCAAGTCTCCTCTTCCTTTTCCCTGTGCTGTTTAAACAGGAATGTAAAAAGAAACTGTTAAGGAAACCCACATATGTAATTGTTAGGGGAGGAAGAAAGTTTTGTGGCTGAGAAACAGGAGAGGAGCCAGATGATCCTGTTACTGCTCCTGCCACAGGCTTACGTGACCTTGGCAAGCCGACGTTTCCCAGATCGTTGACGAATATTGGCTCTTTTTTCCTTGGACAATCAGCGGGAGACGCTCAGGGCTGGTGTTTTCAGGAGTGTTGAGCAGCCAGATTCCTACTAGGTTGCTCAAAATCAGATGATGGGTTTTTCAGCTCTGCTCCTGAGCTTTCCCTTCCTCTGTCCGAAAGGACCAAGTCGGACCTGCTCCGATCGGGCTGCTGCGGCGCGCGGGGTCGCAGCGCTGCCCTGCCAGCGGGGCGGTGGGTTTTTCACAGCAGCTGAGCATCTGTCCTCCTCGTCCCCGAGCTCCTCGTCTGCAGGGCGTTCGGTCTGCAGAGCCGGTAGCAGTGYGTTGCTCGTAAAAGCCAGCCTGTCCCGGCGGGACGCTGCCGTGYGAAGGCTCCTGGGCTGCCAGTCCCCCAGGATACTCCTCCTTCTCCAGAGTCGCTCTCCTGAGCTGCAGTTTGCTGTCTGGTGCTTGTATCTAATTTCTCTGCGAGTGTACGTGGTCCGTGGCAGTACGAGGAGGGATCTGTGCTCGGTAAAGAAAAGCAACGAAGCCGCTGTTCTCTAGACGGGGAGAAAAAGAGGCTGTTTGTATCCTGCACCTTCCTAATTTAAGAGGGAAGACTTGGAAGTACAAAAATAGTCGCTGCATTATACACGTATCGTAGGATGTTTAGCTCTGGCGACCAAAGGCTACACAATGAATTTCCAAGCTATTCCGAATGCGATCCAGCTTTATTCTGAACACAGTCATAAAAAAAAAAATTCTGATTACAAGAAATGAAACTCGCTATTCGTTTTCTTTTYGCAGTTGGAGATTCTGTACACGCAGAGATGTCGCTTGGGGTCTGCGAGTGTTTACCCTGCCAAAAATACACGCTCTAAAAATGAGCACGTCACATTCTCTGGGTCTCTGCATATTTATATACTATGAAGAATCTGCTTATAGAGGGTGTATTGTGTTTTTTTTTACATTTCAACCTTAGTTAAAAAAATCAGTCGTGCTGCTTTGCCAACACCCATTTCTACTCAGAGTCATAAAACTGTTTTGTAACTATTTTTGTGTGGGCTGTGGTTAATCTCCAGACAAGTTTATTTAGCAACCAAAGGTGATACTAAGAGCCAGATTTTCAAAGCAGCCTTCTAAATACGACACAGTGTTGGGAACTGCTTCTGTTTGTATGTGTGAGAGCTGGTAGACTTGCAGGTTTTCGTGAATACAGATGGTTTTCTATCCTGTGTTAGTAAATGTAGACATAATATATTAGGCTGTTGAACAAAAATTGTATTCCAAGAGCAGCGCGTCTATCAGAGCTGTCTTCTTCCAGGAAACGACGGGAGCAGGAGGTGGCTGAGCGGGCGGTGAGGGGGTTCCTAACCGAGGCACAGCGTCCCGCGGCGAAGGCACCAGCCCGGCTCCTCTCCCCGCGCCCCTGCGCCGCGCGGGCAGGTCGCGGTCTCGCTCTGCGGGCTGCCTCGTGCGGCCCCACCGCTGCCGGTACCTGCGCTCGGCTGCCTCGTTCACACGCTGGAGGGCTTCTGTGAGAGGGTTTTGGCGTAAAATGTGATATTCTTGCTTAATCTTTGGAAAGACTGGGGGGCACGTGCGTCCCCCGGGCAGCGGAGTCCGCGCCGATGCCGACTCGGCAGAGACAAGCGAGGTTCATCGCTGGAGCTGCTCAAAATACTGTGGGTTTTTCTCTTTTCAAAGGAAATTTTTAACAGTTTGGTAACTCTCAACCCAGTTTCCGTAAAAAAGCTCTAAGACCCTTGCTCTCATCTCTCTCTGATCGCGGGAGCATAGATTGCATCACGTAGTACCAGAGGGAGGTGGCCACGGTGGTATTTCTCCCCTTGCTCCTAGTGCTCACGGCGCCGGGGCCACTTGCTGAGTGGAGCCAGAGGCGATTTCTTCCTGTGCCACGGAGAAGAGCAACGACGTGACGGTAGTGCTTCCTCTTCAGTGAACCCAGGCGACGGCTGTGCAAAGACTGACAATAGGGGCCAGTTTCTTTTCTTCTTTTTCGCCCCCAAACTAGTGCTGCCAGGGCCGGGATACACAGAAAAGAGCGTGATTTCCCCTCCGTCCGGCTCCCCGTAAGGGAAGGAGAGCGCTTTTGTTCTTCCTTGAGCAAGATTAGAAACTTTGGGGCAAACTCGGGCACGTTTAACCGAGCTGTCGTAGGCCGCTGCGGCGTCACCTCGCCGCCCTGCAGCACGGGGTGCTGAGCGGGTGCGAGGGCAGCGGCAGGTGCCCGGCGGCTGATAGACGTGGGCAGCGCTGCTGCTTTTGCGGTAGGGCCCGTGCGAGATTTGCCGGAGGTGGCTTGAGGGATCGGTCCTGGCGGTTGAGGTGAGCGGATCACCTGAAGCGACCGCACAGAGCCTGGGCTGCACCCAGGGGTGCTCCAGATGTGCAGAATGAGCGAGCGTCGCGTGACCCTGGGATGAAAAATCGATTGGTGRGTTGTCCTGGGCGAGATTTAGCCCACGGCAGCTGCAGGTCCTGAAGGAGGTGCCGCCTCCGGGAGCGCCGGCTCGTTCGCATGCCCCTGGCGGCAGCGCGACTCGCCCCCGGCCGGCTGGACGGGCCCTTGGGCTCTTCCRGGCTGCTGCAAAGGGCTCAGCCTCTCCCCAGCCCGGCCGGCCCCTCTCCRCCGCTCTGGGTCTCTCCAGCGGGACGGTACGGGGGCTCCCTTACGGGCACGCTGGGCGCGGGGCATGCCAGTTAGTGCCTGATGAATATATAACTCTGKTTTTTTAGCTTGTCCATCTCCGTAGATGGGTGTTATTGAGCCAGCATGACTCCAGTGGCTGCACAGTATCGAGGACACGATCATCAACCAGAAGGAGGGGAGAAGCTCTCCGGGACAACGGTGAATGATGATCCAGAAAGGAGACTCCACTGTGCTGCTGCCGCACGTCCCAGTCCCCRCGGAGGCTGCAGCACAGCGGAGCGCTCCTGCGGTCGCTGCCCTGGCGGGGGGACAAGGCCAAACGGAGTTTGTGCGTCACGCAGCATCATCAGCTTGCACGGACACCCGATATTGGGGACTTTCACCCCCCAAAAGCAGTGGCATCCGTCGCCGTTGGGGGCCACGGCGGCTCCCTGGCCCCGGGAGGYGGCCGCGCGCGTAGCCTGCCCGCCTGGGAATAGCTGGCGCTGGGCAAAACTTGCTATTGTGTCAGGGATCTGGCACGGCTCCCGGCGCAATGGGAAGCAGGCGCCGAGCCCAGGCAGCTTAATGCAGCTGGTTTCTTGCTGATTTTACCTGCCAAATCTGTAGTAGAAGAAGTAGTTATGGCTGATGTCATTCTTTTTTAGCTTCTTATTTGTTTTTACAGGCATCTGACTAGCGAGGTTAGCGAGATCTAAACTCATCCTACATAACGCTATGCAAATGCCTGACATGATTATTTTAACATTTCAGGTTCAGGGAGTAAAGTACACCCTGACCTGCTTGCCTTATAAAATGCCTGTGGTCTAGCTGAAGAGCTCGTAACTTTTTTTTTTAATAGCTAGTTGAGATTTTTCTCGTTCTACTGCAAAGCAGCTTTTTCCAGCTTTTTTCACCGTTCAGCTAAAACGAACAGGGCAAGGGTATCCGACGCTTGCTTTTAATGTGGTCCTGGCACCACCAGGCATGAGGACAGGTTCAGCAACGAGGTTGGGGCAAACTAATCCAGACCCCACCTTGTAACTGAAGGCCTGGAGATACGATAAATGGACCGTGTACAAAGGGAGCACGTAGCAGTGAAGTCCTCACCCCGTGTGCATCCTGGGCAACATCTTCGTTATTGCTTAGGGTAGGAAATGTTCTGTGCCCCCGGCTGCACAGCTCAAATGCAGCAGCAGTTGTTCCCATCCCAGACTTCAGCCCTGAACGTTTTGTGACGAGTGTCAGCGACAGGGCTCCGCGCGCGCAGAGCGACGTCGGTTATTTCGTCTAACGTGGCTTTCTTTTTCTCATGCTAAAGACACATGATTTCCAGTCACATTACTCACTTTGTTACGGGGCACGTGCTTGAAATACCCGTCTCCGAAGCCTCTTGCGTCTTCGCTGCTCTCACTGCCGCAGCGCTGCCGCGGGCTCCTCGGAGCTGCTGGGAGCCCCAGAGGCACCGGTTTGCAGTGGCTGCACTTTGGGGGCTGTTTTGGAGGTTTGGGGGCTGCGGGCCTCGTCACGGGCGCTGGTTTGCTGCTTTCCCGGGTGGCCGTCTTGTTCCGTGGAGTTTCTGCCTTTTTGCTTTGTTTTGCTTGGCGTTTTAAGGCAGGGTTAGGGGGACGTACCGCCCTGAGGTGCAGCGGGAGCTGGTCGAGGGTTCGCCCTGGCTCTCCGTGCCGCCCCGAGGGACGTCACCAGCTGGCGTCTGACATGGGCACGCTTTAGAGCCGGTGTGTTATTTTTAAGCGTACCACCTAGTATAAGTGAATATTTATAGTATGCAAACTCCATTTCCTAAATTTTAGTGCAGTTTGGGAAAACACATAATTAGCTATTTTAAGGARACGCGTGTTGCTGCACGTTGCTGTGAGGCTGTAGTGGTTCTCTGCTCCGACAGCATTTCACCGCCGTTTTGTAGTGCTGTTAGTGCCTGCTTTGCTACAGACTGTTGTACTAGGCCTTTGATTAGCATTATATTAAATAAAAAGTGTGTAATTCAAACAGCAACCAGTCTTGCACTGCTGAAACTGGCTCGGGCCATCTGCGTCTCCCGCGAGCGTGGCCGGCGCTTGGTCTCGGCAGCGCTGGCAGCGGCACAGAGCGATCCCGTCCGCTTTCCGGCGAGAGCCTGACCTTCGCTCTTCGCTAGGTCCCAAGTGGACTACATTGCAGGATTTTTCCTTTCTTTTTTAAGCAGGAAATCGTCCCAGAGAGCCCTTTTACGGGCTCTGCTTTTTCAACAGTGAGAGTCTGGAAACTGTGAGGGCATCCACTAGCATCCAAATTCCCCAGGTAATGGTGCGTTCCCAGAGAGGAGAGGGATCGCTGTAGCTGCCAGYAAGGGCTGGAGATGCCGTGCTGCAACGCGGTCCAGAGGAGCCCGTCCCCTCCGACGGGATCGCTAGCCCTGTTGCAGGCACGAATAATGAACAAAACAGTGCTCCCTTCTGACACCTGCAAAGCTTTTAAGTCCACTCCCAAAGCCTGGAACTAAAGCTCATGCCTATGTGCTGTACTGAACAGAGATGACCTGCTGAGGTTAGGCTCAATATGGGTAAAATCGCTCTTAACAAAAAAGCACAGGGATGAAAACTGGGTGATGAGTTGTGCTTCTTCAGGGCCCTGGAAGGTGATGGGAAAATTCCCAGTGCCCTTTGGTGAGCCTTAAATAAGACCATCGTTCCTGTACGGGCCTGTGGGTGGCAAAGCGGCAGGGCACACCGGTAGCCTCTCCCCGTGAACACTCACATCACACTCCTGACGCTGGACTGCTTGGATGGAGGTTTTTTAATTTGTTACCAAAAGGTGTTTGCGTTTGAGCCAAGATGACGTCTCTGCTAAACTTCACTCCAGAGTAAAATTTTTATGACCGAGGTCTAATCTCTTGGAAAAAGAAGTTATAACAGAAGTGCTAAACTCCTAACACAATCCCAAATGTAGACCACATTGCTTTACTAAAAAAGGAGATATAGCTACTTTTTATTCAACATAGTCGTGAGTGGGCATTGCAGATTTTACAGCGGCGCGGTGGTTAGGTTGCATTTTGCAACAGGTAGATTTCCTGGCACCGAAGGTCGACAGCCGAGTTTGCCAAATCGCTAAGCTGCCTTCTGCTTGCTCTCAATGCGTGCCGCCGCTGTTGAAAAACGACAGGTATCAGCACGGCAGCAGCCGGCCGTCGCCGCTGCCTGTGCGCGCGTGCCGCGGGTGCGAAGGCCTGCTCGCTAGCGGCGTCCTCACTGCGAAACCTCGTGCGGAGCAAAGAAGGTCTAGTAGAATGGTGGAACTCTCTAAGCATAGAAAACAGGGCTGAAAGCAAGCCGGACAGGTCGTCTAGTCCGTGCATCTGCTGGATCGATCGGATAGAGGGAAGCGAAACGCCTGGATGCGCTCCCTGGGCAGTGCTGTCGCTGCCGGGCCCGCAGGCTGCGGGACGGCGGCAGCGCTCGCGCCGCTCGCTCTTGCTCGGCCCCGCGTCGGGGGGAGGCTGGTCCTCACCAGGGCTCGAGGCTCCTGCCGAAGGCGTGGGAGTTGCCTCCCGGTGAGGGGCGTGGGAACGGGCCGGCTGCAGGGCTGCTTCCTGCGGCTTCGAAGGGACGGGGGGTCCGCAGCCTTCCTGAGGAGGGGGTTTCACGCCGCTTGTGGGAAGCTCTGCTCAGACTCCTCTGCCGTYGAAATCACTGGGCATTCGCCACTGGCCGTGTGACGAGCCAAAGTGGGTCCAGACTGAGGCTGTCCTGGAAAGGAAGGACTTCAGAACAGGCCTCCTCCGAAGCCCGTGGAAATCATGGGCTTTGTCGTGGTGTGGATGCAGCCTGCTCGCAGGACCCTCCTGGCAGCTCCGTCCTCGGTGCGTTAGTGCTGGGTGCCTCCTGCTGCGCTTGGTATCTCCTCCTAGCTGCGGTCAGTGCTGTGATTCTGGAGCCTCCTTTACGCTCTCTGCAAACGCACAGAAGCCGTAGGGACGGCTCCGAGGCAGGGACGGCTCGCGGGGCCGGGCGCCCCCGGGCAGCGGCAGCCGGCCCGTGGCCGGTGCGCCCTCGCGGCGGAGCCAACGGCAGCGGTGCCGGGAAGCGTCTTGCCCGCGGCCCTGAGCCGCTCCTCGAAGCCGAAAAGAGTACGGGAAATTGCCAGCTGGGAGAACGGCCTGCAGTGAGCACAGCTGCCTGCCTTCCTAATGGCGAGTGCCGGGCAGGAGCACCTGGGAGGGTCGGAAATCCGGGAACCGGTGACACGGTAAACGGAGCCCCTGGCACAAGCACTGGGTGCGGGGAATTTGAGTCCACAACAAATGGACTTTATTTCTCAAGGGCTGAACATGCCAGGCCACAAGGAGGGGAGTTTTGTTATTAGGCATCTATATCCCTACGGATGATGCATCCCTGATGGAGCAAAATATTTGAACTCCAGCAAAATATACGACCACTGGATAAGAAATGTGGGAGCGGATGCATGGCCTCTCACGGCTGTGATAGACAGACTGCGATAGCGCTGGTAACGCCAGGCTGTTGCAGAGGTTCCCCAGAGATCTCGAACCTCTTGCAGCTGTGGTTCACAGAGGACTTCTTGACCCCTGCAGCATCGTCTTGCCGGCTCCTTGACGCTGAGAAGTATTGGTTGTGTTTCTGTGCACGTGTTACGTATCTAAAAAGCAGCGAGGCTGGAGGTGTGACTCAGGTCGTGAGTCAAACAAACAGCGGGCTTTTTAATTAAGCCTGCTCCTTTTCTTTAAGGCTGAAAATACGTGTGAGAATTTGACCTTTATTTATGAACGCATTCCAGATTTGCACCCTGCATATGAAAACGGAGGACAAGCCCCGAGCAGGGTGGGGTGGGGTGCTGCGATCCTGCGTCTGCCTTGCCCTCCTGCCCGCAAGTGAAATTCCTTCTGGCTGAGTCCCGGTGAGGTGGTGCTGGGTGAAACGCTGCCCTGGGCAGAAAATACACCTTGTCCCACTCCTGCCCCTGAGTCAACAGAGAGGGTTCGCTCTGTTTTCTTAAACTTCTGCCTCCCATCTGGCATCCTTTCCCCTCCGAGGGTGGCGCCTCCCGCTGCCCGTTGTCCCCAGCGTGGGGAATTGCCGTCTGGCCAGCTTGCTCTTCCCACTCGCGCTGCGGGAAGGGGCTCCTGGGGCTCGACACGGCTCCTTCCCGGCCGAGGGCTCGCTTGCCCGGTGGCCTGGACCYGCAATGTCCCCCAACACGACACCTTTCCCCCCCACGCAAGGCAGGGGCATCGTCGGGGTGAGCAGAGGCGGGCGGTCCCGGCTCCCCGCGGTCCCTCAGCCCTCCGCGCGGATGGAGCCCACGGGCGGATCAAGCTCGCGGTCCCCAGGCTCGATGCACCACGTCTTGTAGGTGCCGCAAACACAAGAAGCGTCTCAGGGCAAAGCTCCCGCCGGGCGTTGCTGATGCAAGGCAGAAGGTAGGCACGACTCCGCTGCCCAGCCCGGAGCCCACCCCGCCGAGCCAGCGGGAGCGGGAGCCCGGCGACGCGGCCCCTTCACTGCTGAAGTATTTTTCCTCTCTCCCTCCCCCTCACATTTTTTTAACAAGCTCCTTTTACCACCAAGAATTTCATCCCCAAACTGGCGGATGTCCGAGAGGCAGCCGTACACCTGGTCACACCGGGGAAGGAGCTCGGGGAGGGGAGAGGGTCCCTCTGAAAGGACGGACAGCAGGACATTGCCCTATCACCTGAACTTAAGTCTTTCTAGCCCATCAGTTAATGTAGCCACGGCGCTGTTCAGTAGCTGCACCGTGGCGGGCGTGTCGGTGTGTCTAAGATAGGTTATTTGCCAGCAAAAATCGCAGCTGGGCTAGCGAGAGGGCTGGTGCAGAAGCGGGGGGAGTGGGGATTAGTAGGCAGCAAGCGGCACGTGGGGTGACCCGCCAGCCCGCACCGAGCCTCTTCCGAATCAGTAAGCACGTCGTGCTAAACCTGCTGTGGCAATGCCTGATCTTAGGTTAGATGGTTTAATAACAACGTGCTAGAAGTCCTAATAGTCACAGATAGCTTTTTTTGACCCAAAGAATGCACATTCCACCTTGAGGCCAAAAAAGAACTGGGGGAGGAGATGGAAAAGAGAAAAAAGTTCTGTGTTTGTAAATGCTGATTTGGAGCCAAAGGATTTCATGTCAGAAGTCTCCCAGATCCCTGCAGTAATTGCAAGCAACACACAGGAGATCTGCGCTCAAGCAGCTCCGAGTGTGGAAATTCAATCCATTGCGGGTCAAGAAGCCAGTGGGGAAACGCTGTCTTTRTCAAAAAGACAGTTGAAGCTGGTTTAGAGCAGACACAGAAAATGACTTGAAGTCACAAACCGGAGGTGTCGGAAGCGTGTTTCACCTACCACGCTGAACCGCAGCGAGGGCCTGATTCGGCGCCTCTGCAAACTGCGTGAGTCACTCGCAGCAGTTTCCGTGGCTGCTGTGTCCCGGCCGCAGCGCCAGGCGGGACTGTCGCACCCCGCGCTCGCRGGGGCTCCGATTCACCTGGGGACATCGGCTCCTTTGTACGTGCAGTGTAGCCTTGCTTTCTGCAACTGCTTTTCCCCTAAAATACACAAATAATTTTTCCTGCTCTCCCACCTTCTGTGGCAAAAATGGGAAAAGAAAAGAAGGTTGGGGAAGAAAAGCAGCTTCCTAAGTACTGGAAGCGAACTTGTCGCCAGTTGTTTTTTTAACCCTGTTCAATCAGGAAATTTCAGGARCGTGAAAATGGCCATCTTTTAGACATGATAAAATAAAAAGAAAAGAATTATGTATAGGAAAGAAATTCCAATCAGTCCCTAGACAGTAGGAGCAAATTATCAGAGCAGGCCAAGGAGGAAGAAAAGATCGTTTCAGCCGAGCTGTTAATTGAAGGGAGACCAGTCTGGCGCGCGACTGCTCGAGAGGCTGGGGCTGCCGCGAGGGCTCGGTGGCAGGGCTGCGGGGCCGCGCTGAACGGGGGCCCTGGATGCCCTGGAGCCCGTTCCCGAGTTCATCACCAGCGGTCTCTGCCTCCGGAGAGCGATAACGTTGATGGGGGAGGCTTGGGGGCGACCCGGGGCCCGCTGCCCCGCTGCGCAGTCCCCTCCGCCGTCCTTCCCGCCTGGCAAAGGGGCGCGAAACCATCGGAAATCAGAACAGCTCTGGCCGGGGTCCRATGACCGCACAAGGTGCTATTGGCAGTGCAGAGCAACGTCTGAGGTTTTACTTGGGCMTTAAAAGCTCCTGGCTCTTCCCTAAGGCAGGCTTTTCCTGGCTCGCGGGTCCGGGGGCTCTCTGAGCCCGCTCCCGTGGCAGTGCCGCGCGGAGGCGCAACAGCCGATTCCCCGGGGCGAAGGGCACTGGCAGAGCATCCCTCGGCTCCGCGTCCCTCCCCGTATCGGCTCTGCCGCCTTCCTGGCTGCTCTCTGGTGGTCTGGGTGAGCTGGTGAGGCCTCCGCGAAATCCCTTATCTCCGAGCTGCTTTGCAGACATCGGGGTAGGAGCTGCTCGTGCAGAGCTCCGGCAGCGGCCCGCGATCTGGAGGGCTGATAAAGCACAGAGCTCTGCTCCAGCGCGGCGCCGCAGCGTGCTTCTCCCCTTTCTGCTTCCCCGTAAGGGAACAAACTCGATGGCCTTCAAGGCCTTTCCTTTGCCTGTCCTGCTCGCCAGACAGGAGCGGCGGGAGCTGTGCCGTGGGTGCGCTGGGAACGCCGGCACACAGTCGCGGGCCCGTCCGTGGGCRCTCATGGAGGACGTGCCGAGCAAAACAGCCCGTGAGGTTAAAGCGCTCAGAGCGCSTTAGCGTCGCAAAACCCAACCTCTGCCTCTGCGTCTGCCCTTCCGACCTCGGGGCAGCGAGCAGCGAGCGTCAGGAGGTCGTGGAGATAAGGAGGACGGGGCTGGGGCAAGGGACGGGGCTCTGGGCCGGCGTTGGGGCCAGCGTGAAGATGGGGAGACGGCAGGGACGAGTTCTCCYTTCCCTGGGGTTTGTGCTGCTCCGGACAAAGTTGCTCAACAACTTCCTGACAATTAAGGAATTTTAATAGCAAAACCAATGGACCGGGACCCGGAGTAGCTGGTGACACTGTAATTTTGGGTGGCGACGCTGACTTGTGCAGCAGCACGTGGCCTTGGGTGTGCTTGATGGTGTTTAGAGGTGCTGTGGTATCTGTAGGTACAAGTGACTGGCTTTCCATCGAACGCACGAAGTTTGAGGCCTTTTCCTGCTGATGACCTCCGTCCAGACGCAAACCGCCAATGCCGTGCAAACCTGGGAATTTGGGGCGAGCGGCAATGGCTGATCTCTTGCTCCTCCACATGTCCCTTTCCACCTGTGGTGCCTGCGTAGCTGGATCTCTGGTGTCGTCTCTGCTGCTATTCAGAAGTGCATCCACTCATCTCACCTGCGGATCTTACCCGGCCTCTGAAGCGTTTTATCTCGGTTCAGCTGATGCCTATCTTGTAGTAAAATTTCCCATGGCTTATCAGCACTTGACAATTAGATGCTTAACATCCCACTTAATGCAAAACAGATTATAGCCTGGGATTTAACAAAACAATGAAACGCCCTAAGGGGGAATGGAAGAGTGTGTGTGTGTGTGTGTGTGTGTACACGTGTATATGTATATAGATATGTAGGTACATACACATACGTGTGCACACACATAGCTGTGAAATCTCCTGCAGATGCTCGCCTCTTGCTTGCATTGCTTGGTGGGTTTTTGTGTTTCAGCCTGTTTTATAAAAGGCTGCATTCATGCGCTCTTTTTTCGGTGGAAATCGGATGGCCGGCTGGATGCCGTGCCTCGGCCTGCTCCCCCAGGGGCGGCGATTCCCCGCGGAGCAGCGCGGGCCCTGGCCGGGCAGCTGCCATGGCTTGTGGCCGCCGCGCTGCCCTGGTGGCCCCACGGGCCAGCGCTCGCCCCAGCGGCCACAACGAAGGGGCTGTGGGAGACCCTGGTGGGGAGCGGGGCCGCACGTGGGGCGCGGGGCTTCGAGGGCAATCCCTTCGACTCCGTGTCTCTGAGTGTCTGCGTGGCTCAGGACCGGGGCCGGGGCCGCACGGAGAGCTCACGCTGCCCGTGGGGAACGCATGGGATGCTCTGCCCACGGCTTCTTTGGCAAATGCTGCTCTTGCGGCTGCCTGCCCTCGCAGGAGACAAGATTGCTGCAGCAGCCTGGTCACCCTTGCAATAACCGACCAAATGCAATCGTTTGGATCCTAACGCGCACGGTGTTTGTTCATTTAACTGCTGATTTCTGGAGCCCAGCGGAGACGGCAGCCCTGTGCTACGCAGTGTCCCCCGGCCCCCAGCACACTCAGAAAAAGCCACTCGTGCCCTACAGCATGTAAGTAAGCCTGTCCAGCACCGCACTGTCGCCTCTTCTGAAATTTAAGAAAGGAGGCAGAGGGATACCACTCGGGTAATCAGTGTAATAATTAGAAGGAGATTGCCTCTCTGCCCGATCGTGCTTTACCAAAGGTCAATACCATTAGCCCCATTTCACAGAGGGGGAAACTGAGGAGTGGAGACTTCATCCGCAGGAATGAAAAACAGCTCTTGTGAATCCCRGTCCTGCTCGTTAGGTGCCACATCCCAGACCCGTGACTTGTTCTGCCTCTGTCCTCCCCCACAGATGAGCCTCTCTTGAGTCAGTGGGTCTTCACCAACCTCTCCAAGGCTGACGCAGGGTCCGGGCGGAGCGATGGGGTTGAGACGAGGTGAGGAGATCTGGCACAGGCCTGACCTGACCGCCGCCGGCCCCGGCACTGCTAGCGCATGGGCAGGCTCCCGTTGCTCTGTGCTGCTGGAGGAAGCTCAAGCCCCAATGTGCTCCCGCCTCAGGCTGCATTTCATTTGCAGTTTTTAAAGCAGTAAGCGACACTTAAAGCCAAACAAATGCCCGGCATTTGGCTGTGCCTGTGTTTTCCTGTGGCCAGGCTGACCTTTATGAACACTGGAGTCACAGCTATGTCAGGCAGCTCACTCGAGCTCTCCCTTCTGGGAGCTGGGGAGGTTTTGTAATTACTGGAGGAGCCAGAAAGTCTTTCTTCAGCCCCTCATTTTGCCCTAGCAACCAGCTTTCCTCCTTGATTTCTCTTGTCTTCACCTTTCCCTTCCATGTAACACCCAGCTGATACTACGTGCTTGTTATTGAAACCATCCTTTTATTGAGGCAGATGCAATCAGCAAAAGCGCCGAGCAGCTGCAGAGTTCAGCCCAACTCTGCGAAATCACTCATGAACGTGCTTGACTTCACCAAAGCTGTTCTTGTGCTCAGTCTTAAGCATGTGCTTAAATCTTTTGCAAGTCCTTGGCCCTCTCACAGTCGCAACTGGGTCACGCTGATTACCCAAGTGAAGTCGGGATGGGAAAGAGCCTCTCGCTGGGATCTCCATGAAAGCATTTTTTCTGAGCCTATGGTCAGTGGTCTGCTCTGATGGCAGAAGAGTGCAATTTGTGGTTGTCCAATGAAGGAACAGAGCATGAAATCTCTTACTAAGGTCCTCTTAGATATGTCTGCAAAATGCTGAGTAGTGAGTTAAATGCCCGTGGCACGGCTGCTGCGTGCTGTGCTGCTCTCATCACTCACAGTTACTTGGCTGTCTGTCTTCAGCTGTTTTCTCTAACTTGTTCTGGGCTTTACCAAGTTTCCAACATGCTCAAACATTAAAAAAAGAAAAAAAAAAAAGAAGCTAGCATCACAAAGTCATGAGATAAACTTTTAAATATAAATGACTTTAATAAAGTTGGGATTTGCTGTCTCTGCTTTAGGAAGTGCTTGAGGTACCTTCTTATGCTTTGCCTTGCAACCATGAGCACCAGACATCATCATGGTCTTTTGCAGTGAATGCAGGAGTCTCACCTAATGGCTCAGCTGGAGGAATGAAAAGGGGATTTACCACCTGGTAAAGTCCCTCAGAAGCTGTGATTAAGGTCTGATCTGTTTTGCTAAATGTCTGAGAAGCTCGTAGATACCGTGAGACCTGTTTTAAAACCATGTGACTTGAGACATGCTCTTCACTTGCTGCTTCCTGCTGTGTGTCCTGCACAGCCCCTGGCGCTGCGGTGTGTGGCTTCTCAATCCTTGCTGAAGGCAAATAATGATAATTAGTCCTAATAGCTGCTGTATTTCACACCTCTTCTCTTTTGCTAAGACAGATCACAAAGAGATGTCACTGAAGCAAATAATTAATTGAAAACCCAAGACAAAAACTGTTGGACTGGAAGGCAAACTTGCCAATTTTCTAATGGGCTGCCACAAAAATATCTGTTTATCCCATCCTGAAGTAAAGCACCGTGTTTCCATTATGTCAGACCTGCTGTGTGGCACTAAGCCCTTCCCCAGGAACGTGGCCCAGCAGATAGGGTGTCTGTGCGTGCAAGGGCCAGATGGTCGGTTACCACATGGTATAGCATGGCTTCCGTGCGTAACACTAGGGTTTGGCTTTATAATCCACCGCCGAAGGTTCGGTAGCTTTGTATGCCCAGCGTGATCTATTTTCTTCCCCAGTTCAAGAGCTACATTGGTGCTGAGTCTTGCTTACACGAAGGGCTCTGGCATACAGGCAAGTTACCACGGCACGACAAGCTCCTGCACGTCAGGTTCTTCACCGCAATTGCCTTCTTCATGCTCCTGCCCCAGTACAGTAAATGCAACACAGCTATCCCCGTTCTTGTGGAAGGGGAAAGCTACCTTTGCTACTTTGTAGTTGGCAAGGGGTGAGAGCAAGCACACAGATAGTTATCGCAGAATACCTGTTAACCTGAGTTTTCTTCCTGTTCCAAAAGCTACTTTGTATGTTGGGGTCATGCTCATCATTTAAGATATGAACGTGGTACCAAGCAGGCAAATGCTTTAATGGATCTCCTCATTACCTTCAAACCATGAGGAACTGTCTCCATTGGATGAGAGTAATGGATGTGCCTGGGGCTGTTCAAGCCAGGGCAAGATATCACAGGTAGAGAAGAATCAACATAGAAATATTAATATTATTTTGCTGGTGCAGTTTTCCCATATGATTGCAAGTGATGAGTGCTCCGTGGGAGTGAGGAAAGAAAGACTGGGCCCATACTGATAGACCTTACTCAGTTCTTCACAGTCATACTCCATCCTTTCCTGATAATTCATCTGTTTGCTCTTATGCCACTGTATTCTATCCTGAAGGCTAACCACATATCATATATATTCAAAAGAACAGTTGTGTATAACTGGTATAGATCTTAGGGTTTCTTTCCCAAAACATTATGATATTCCTGCTGAGAATATGAAGATAAAGGCTTTAATCCTTGGGAACAAAAGGGTGTGAGTAATCCCATTTTATTGCATGACCTGGAATCTCCACCCATACAAATACATCAAAGAGGAGCTGTGATTTCACTCTTTGACACCCATGGGTTGAGGTTCTCACCCTGGGAAGCAAGCAGCTCCTGCGGTTGTGCTGGACAGTGCCCATGAGGCTGGGCAGCATGGATGTTTTCAGCGTGCTTTGATCTTCCTACTGGACCAAAATTATTCACATCTCCCCAGTGTTGCTGAAAACTTATCCAAGCACTCAAGGCAATTATTTTTAAATGTATGTGTGTTTTGGGCCAAGTCCATGAATCCTGACTCATGACTGACTCAGCCCTTACTTAAGCAAAACTCCACTTGATTTCGTTACAGATGGAGGCAGGACTTGGTGATTTAGCCCACTGCCAACAGGGAGCTGCTGCAAGAGCTGGGAGCCAGCTCCAGGGGCTGGTGCCCTGCTGCAGCTCCCGCGGGGCTCCCGGCGCGCCGTGCAAGCGCCCGGCACCCCTCCGAGTTGCCCGTGACGGGCGAGTCGCCCCTCAGGCAGAAAGACTCTCCTGCTCGCCCGCACGCCTCGAGCCGCCGTGCGGGGAAGGGAGGACAGCGCGTGCCCGCGCTGTGCTGACTAATGGCTCTGGGAGCTGAGGCTGACACCCGCCCGCGGGAAATCCTGTGACCGTGGTACTTAGGAAATCATTCTAGATGGTCGTGATAGCCCGGCCATCTGGCCTTCAAYGGTCGCGCTGTGGATGGGCTGTAACTCATCCGAGTATTTTAATTTTGTTATAAGTTGATTTCCAATACAGCCAGCTCACCATTAGATGGTAGAGGCCACCATAGCTCAGATGATGAAAGAAATGAGATAATATGAGGACTGGGAAGAGTGGTATAAAATACCCGAACAGCTCTGTGTGATATTAGCTGAGCTGGTGCTAAAAAGCTCTTCTGAGTCTGAACGGCTCCGTGCGCCGTGTTCCCAGGGCCCCCGGCTCCGGGCGAGGGCAGCGCTTCGGTGCAGCGCCGGACCCGACCCGGCTGCCTGCAGGAGTCAGCTCAGGTCTCGCCAGCCTTATTAGCTCTGGCTCAGTGCCGGCAGCTCCTATTCGGGCTGGCTCCATGCGTCGCGCTGGGATGTCTGCGCCACGCTCATCCCGGCCTGGGAGCCGTGTCCTGGTGTCAGGAATGTGGGACGGAGACGCTCCGGCTGCCTGCTGGGAGCAGCACAGTCACGGCCGCGCAAACGCAGCCGTCCCGCCTGGAGGCAACCCAAGCGTCTCTGGCCAGGGCATGGCTCATCCAGAAGCCATCCAAGGGAGACTGAAATAGATAAAATGCTAATAAACTGTCTTGAAGTGTCCCTGCTATCCGCYGCTCCCAGGAGAGCCTATGAAAAACCCGGCATTTTCTGCTTAGCCAGTATGACTGCCAACATGTGGCTAGAGCAACCAAAAAACTTAATGAAAATGTCATTTATTTATGTGTCACTTAAGCTTATGCCGCTGTGTTTTGCGCGGCTGCACCTTGACAAATGACCYGATCAGTTTTATTGTTAACTCCAGCTAGAAATAACAGAGCTGCTGCGTACGGTAGTATCATTTGAGTTATGTAGGGTTTTGGCCTCATCGTAAAAGGAAGCGTTTGCAGAATTGGGCTCAGCGTATTGGTCTGTCAGATGTTGCTGCACCCTTTGTTGCCCTTAACCATTTCTTTCATCAAAGTAAACAGGTTTGATCTCCAGTTTGAGTAACTTACTGTTCTGTCTTTTGTAATGCTGCATTAACAGGCTTTGAAGAGAGATATTTTCTGCCAACGTAAACAGTTTCTTGAATGCAACAGAAATGAGTCCTTGCTTGCATTAGTTTGCTGTGAACATTATGAAGGCTATAAAATAATCATAAGTAGATGGCCTCATCAGAATCTCCTTTAGACTATTTCAAGGCTTCCACAATAATGACTAAATCAGGATCTCCTCTCAGCCTGCAATTTTTTCTCTCTCTTTCTTTTTTTTTCCCTTTCTTGGTATTAAAAAGAGGGGAACTGGAAGCTGCCTGGCACGGTGATTTTCCCTTGCTCTCCRAGACTCTGTGGGAGACCTGGGAGGACGTGTGAAAAGTGACTGTGCATGTCTGGATATGCTGCACAGCACTTTACCTTACTTTACCTTACTCCTTACTTCCTAAGGAGTTTTGYTTCTCTTTTAGAGGTTGTTCAGGGGCCAGCAGACTGCACAAGGCTGCAGACCGGTGGGGCTCAGCCCTCTGCTCCCGGCCGTCCCTGGCCAAGGTCACTCAGTTCTCATGAAAACCGCCACAGTACCTGGTTTGTACGCCCAAATACGCAGACTTGAGATCTGAGCCCCACCAGAGTCAATAACGACTCCCATGCACTCCACGGGGGCTGAGTCAGCCCTTTATTTTCTTCGGGGCCCTCTAAGGCCCAGCCAGCAAATACATTCAAATCTAGAACACTCTCTGAAGAAGTACTGAAAATATCTTGTCTTCAGTACACTCACTTCAAATAAAATTTAGGCGCTGTAGTTGAGRAAAAAAACAGGAATTAGTAAAGTCATCAAGACCTAAGTCAAGACTGGGGAAGAAGGTGAGTAAGGAAATTCTTCCCCATTAGCTCTTCTGTTTTCACATCCTGATGACTCGCATTCAAATCTGCCCCGCACTGAAGAGCCTGGAAACAAGATCTTCAGGTCTTTCCTGGCTGTAATGAGCACACACCCATACAGCGTGCATGAGGAGAACTGAAGGAAGGAGATTTGCAAAACCTCTTAGACCAGCAAGCTGCTTAATTTTCCCTCAGAATTCAAAGGAGCCGTCAGCCAAAAATATCTAAGGGCTGAAGCAGCTAAGCCGCAGCAGAGCGCATGGCTGGCTTGGTGTGCTCTGGCTTATCTGAGCTGTGTCCTGCAAAGGCATGAATTATTGACTCTCCCCTTTTCTCTGCTTCACAGTCCTCAGGTACCTGGAGGGCATCCCAGAAAAACAGGCGGGTGCGCCAGCCCTCTCAAACACTGGTGTTTCCTAAGTACTTTCTCAATCTAACTGGCTAAGCCCAAGCTTCAATATTTAAAGCTGCGTTTCCGACGTGCTGGGCTCGCCGGGCTCCTGGGCTCTCCGGCCCGGTACCCTCCTTCTGCTTCATGCAGGACGGGATTTAACACCCTTGCGCTTGTAAAACCTTCGCCTGAAAAACAGAGTCTCTTAAAAGGCTTAGGTGGGATTAAGAAGCACCAACCTCTTACACACAGAGCTAATACTAAGTAAGCTATTAAATTACCAGTATGTGATGTATTAATGTGAGAGAGTTATCCCGTTGCTCTCCATCTCACCTGGGTTGTTTGGAGGGATAAAATGGAAGTTGCCTTTATTGATTTCCACTAGGACTTGGGTGTTTAATGCCTTTTGGGTCTTCTGATGTTCCAGGCGTAATTTCTAGCGACGTTTACCAGCCTGCGAGGCCAAACCCAGCGCTGGTGCAGACGGTGGGGTTTCCGCAGGCCCGTGCCCATCGCCGGGGATGCGAACGCGGAGGCAGGGGAGAGCGGGCAGCCCTGCCTCGCTCGAGCCCTGCYGCCGAGCTGCTGCGGGAGGTTGTCTGCAGCTCCGCTATCCCCCCGGCCCCAACCTGACCTGTTCAGAAAATTTATGTCCCCTGGAGAAGGATTCTCTTATTTTTCCTTTGTGCAGAAGTTAGTTTGAGGAATTACGGGGATTTCCAGCCCTGCCCCACTTCACATGTCACGTAATGCACCCATAGGATCGGTTTCATTGCAGCGGGCGATGTGTGAAAGCTTTGCTGTGCCGGCCGAGGAGGCCTGGAGGTGAGGGGAAAGCACCTCTCTCTCCGTTTTCGGTGCCTGCCCTCCCTCCCCCGCAGGCTGTTGGATGTTTATTCGGGAGGGGGGTACAAGAGGAGGGAGCTCACAGGTCCCTGGAGCGGCRGTTTGGTGAGAACCAGCCCCTTTTCCAGCGCGCGCAGGGGTCTCCTTACGCCCATAAAGAAGCACAGGGAAGGAAAGGCGCTGACACGATGAATTTTGATCTGGAAAAGGAAGTCTGACATAACCAGTAGTTACATTTTTCTTATTCCCAGGTAGTTTGCCTAAAGGCAGCTTTTAAATAATTCCTGCTTTTCACCTCCTGAGAAATAATATATTTGCTTCCGAATTAATTAGGGAGCATCTTAAAAACCCTCTAGAGACTTTGAAAGCTGCTGATCTAACTTCTTAAAATATGCAGCAGGCCTGATTCCTGGGGCAGCTAGTGGGAGTTTCGCTCTTAGCTTTGCTGGGAACAGGAACGGGCGTTTCGTGTGCAATGCTACGGAAAGGCCGGCGTTCCCAGTAGATATTCCCGTAATGCTTTGCAGCTTGCAGGCATTGAGAGAGCGTGTCCTTTCTCGCTGGTGCAGTGGAGCACTAGTATTGCCGTTGCCTGCTGCGCGGCCGAGGCAGGGGCTGCAGGTAATTCAATGTTCTCCCCCCGCTCGTCACGTCCAGCGGGTGCCCGAGATGCCGACGGGGGACTGCAACACCAGCCTCACGCAAACGAGTTGAGCTCTTGGGGGCAAATCAATAGATCAGTTCAAGCTTGGCTGTGAGACGCCAGCTGCTATGGCACTTACTGACTTAAATCAGCATCAACCTCGTTAAAAAAAAGATTTAATAATATTTTAGTTTTCTGTTAGACTGGAAGTTGAAAATAATCAAATTGATTTTGGACTCATTTATGTGGAAATAAGTGATTCTTGACTTAAAAAATCAAAGCGGATGTTCATTCACCATATTGAAAATGACTGTACAAGCTTGTTTGCAGGTTGATGTAATACCTTTTATTTGACAAGCTTCTATGGCTAGAAGAAATAGATAAGTTTCCAGGCCCTTGAGTTTTCACCAGGTTGGGTTTATGGCCTAGATGGTCTCCCTCTGTTCTACGTCTCTTTGTTCTTGCATTCCTGACTTTACCTGTTGCCAGTGGCAATATCCCGAATACAAGTCAGGACAAGGATTAGATCAAAAGATGTGTGAGGAACCAAAGATGGCCCTGAGTGAGATGGGGAGCTCAGATTAGGAGATCTAAACACCTGTATGTCTTTCAGGTGTAGATCTGTATACAGCTGGCACTGTGCTGCGGGGTCCCTGGAGGAGCTCCAGCTGCCTTCGTGGTCAGCACGACACCGGGGACACGTGTGCCGCGAAACCCCGCTCCTCTTCTGAGTCACGCAGGCTAGGAACGCGTGGATCTGCAGGACGGCCCAGAGGAAAAAGACTCATTTCAGGGATCGTCGTGTCAGACCTCACTGTTCTGCAGGGCTTCCCGCTAGCTTTTACAGATATAAATTCATAGAGCACAAATAACTTTTTCTAAGATGGAGCAGCTGGTTACTCGTGTTCCTGGCATCGGCTGGTCTTCTGTGTCAGGCTGCCCGGGGAGGGTGTAAAAGTCAGTGTGTTCCCTCCTGCTCCGTGTCAAACCTGAGCCTCCGGTCAGGAAAAGATGTTCTTGGGGGCAAAGTCCAAAGAGTTACAGATTTATTTACAGTTTGGTGACCACCTACAGCAAAGTAGCTCCTCACTAGCAGTGCCTTGGCCATGTTTCCACTTTATGACTTAGTGAGGCTGTTTATGTTGTTGTCAACAAAAGAAATAAAGGACCAGGCTGCAATCCCGGCCCCACTAAAATCAATGGCAAGGCTCCCATGGACTTCAGTGGACCAGGATTTCGCTTAGTGCTTTATGGGAGGAGCGTGTGTTTTATTGTCACCTGGATCTGTGCTTGTTGGGCTTCTTTTCTTAAAACGTATTCAGTCTTTAGGCAGCCTCCTGGGTTCTGGCAGTGAGGTACCTTTTCCATGCTGCTAAATCGCAGGTCGGACTTTCCATCAGGTCCGCCGCTTTCTGTTCTGTCCTCAGATCCCTGCTTCCCTTCTGGCTTTTGGACATTATTTTGCATCTTTCTCTGTAGTACCTGAACCCTCCATGTAACATGGGGAAGAGGAAGCAGAAAGGAAAAGTGACTTTCCCGTGGCCACAAAGGAGATTTGGGATTTGAATTCATATTTTGGGTCAGATGCTGAAAGTAGTAGGGCAGCACTCGTGCTGGGCCATCCGTTCAGTGAGGATTTCCTACGTTAACAAATCATGCACAGAAGAACCATCGTGCACAGAAGAAATGACTGCATCCTTCCCTTCCCTCCGTACATCCTTCTTTTCCCTCCACCCAGTTAAGTTGTGAAATTCTGGGCAGACCATATGTATATACACACGTGCCCACACCTCCCTCCCAGGCCTACGGGATAAAGACGCACACACAAACATACATATACACCCCGCACAAGCATGTGCTTGACATGGCATACAGATTTGATARTAGTAATTCCAGCAATTAATCTCCCTGTTTCTGAGCTTGTACAGATTCCTGTCTAATCTCCAGAAAGATTATTTCTTTCTCTATCCTGAGTGCCAGTGATATGCAAAGGCCAAACTGCATTGCACGCTGCCCTTTGGGAAGAGACTCCTGCGCAAAACCCTTCCAGAGCTTGGYGATCACAGGAGACTATATTTGGAAGGAGGGGAAAGCAACCCGAGAAGCACATGGAGCAAAAGCTGTGAACATCAGCAGTTTACTACGAGTAAACAGTTTCACTTCTCTAGCTGTTGTGTCCACCAGTCTTGTAAACAGGATCTCACTACAGCGAGCTGCAGCCTAACCGATAGAGCAGTATCCCTAAGCCTAAGCCTATTCTTTGTAGTTTGAATTATAGACTGTCAAYGGGCTCGTGTCAACCGTTCTGTTTCATCCTGCTGTGATCCACCATTACCGTCTTCAAGTTGTCCCTGCAGGGTCCTTTGCTTTGCTGGAAGCAAAGTCACCAACCTCGCTTCCTGCTCCTGCAGGGATTTGCGAAAGACGGGCTCAGTTGTCTGGATTTAGGAGTATTACAAATCACTCCAAAACCGTCCTGTGCATTTTGGAGAAGAGGATATTGCTGTCTGTTTTTTCCCCCGGTCGGCAGGAGGCAGACAGTGGTGTCCGCTGTCTCTGCTGCCCTGTTTAAAGAGAGCCGTATGTTCAGAAAACTAATGGTGCAGTCTTGGCTGATAGCATCTGCTTTCCCTGGATAATTGCGGACATTCCCACCTCGCCGCTCATCCCTCCAAGCACCTTGAAGTCATAAATCACGACGCTAGAGCAAATGAAGTCATGCTAACGGCATGATCTCCCTGTTCAAGGTGAATCCTGATACCTTACGTATGAGAAGACCAGGCACATGCTAAGAATTTCTTGCTAATTTAGGTTGCTAGTTCATCAAAAACATCCTCCCAAACACGCACAGGATGTATTAAGTTATGGTGTAGTAAGCGATCGGCTTGTCATATTGACATTTCAGCTCCTTGCCAAAAAGTCCTGGACCTCATTATCTCTCTCAAGAAACCAGATCTCTTAGTGTCACACTGCAATAAATTTGTGTAACTGGAAACCTCTCCCCAGGCATACAAACCTATGTGGACAACTGAGCCTTGCTGTCCTCTGAAGACTGAGATATAAATATATATTGGACTGACTAAAATCATCTCTTCCCTGTTTCAGGTCCAATGAAGTCTTAGCCTCCAGATCTTTACTTGCTGTTTGAGCCTTTCTCCAGTAGCATTTTGGCATAGGCACATCGTGTGTTATGAATTGGTGCTTAGCTTTTGAGGCTATCAAATGAGGTGATTTAACTGAAAGAATGTTACTTTATGGTGTTACCTTCCCGCATGGGATCCTCCTTCGAAAAGCTCAGAAATGCCCTCACGCCATGGAAGGGCGGGTCGGTGCGTGGCACTCCCGGCGCCGTGTCAGGGCGCACATGCTGTTGCCTTGGAGAGCTGTGCACCAGAAATAAGTAGTTACAAGTGAAGCTTCCTGTACGCTGTGATCCTTTTGATAACATAGCAGATACTGCATTTAGCCATGTCTGGGCAGCATTTGAACCAAATGGGAAAACCGAGTATAGGCTGGAACCTGCACGATTGCCAAGGCACCAGTTTTCCAACAAATGCAAACCTTATTGAGAAGCATGGGAGCTAGTAGATGCAAGTGATAGTAAAACCCTTCATGTTCTTTATATTGTCTCCCCCTGTAAATCTGTATTTTTGTGGAAACAACATAGGCCTGATGGATTTTAGAAGTCTGCTGTGTTTTGCACAGATCGTGCCAGTCCATATTCTGTTTTATCTGGTTTCGTATCAAGACATTAACCTGCACGATTGTCGTCTTTGCAGTCTTGGCTTATTAAGGTGATTAGTCGATATAGTGGTGTTGTCTTTATGCTGGGGGATCTCTTCGAGGTCGATACCTTGGCGTTGTGGACAGAGCTGTCACTAGGCTCATGTTTGCCCTCAGTGAGTGCCAGGCACGGCGCAAAGGGTTYGGGAAGGTTTCTGAGGAGCCCCTCCGTGGCAGAGTCTCTCCCTGACTCCCTGCGGGTGTTGGTAAAGAAGTTTATTCAGCTCTCAGAAGGAAGGCTCATTCCTTGTCATAAAAACCAGATACGCGACTGCTGAGAAGGCCACAGAAGTTCATGAGAACGTCCCGGATAAGTGTCCCTCAGAGAGACGTCAGGACGACAGGCACGGAGTGGGGAGGGTTATTTCACACCTCCTCCCCACGTGGGGATGCAGGAGCTTGGCCACCAGTGACCTGCTTTTCGGGGCCCGGTTGGGCACTCAAGTGCCTTGCAAGGCGCCGGGGCAGGAGCAGCTCCCGCCGGCACCGCAGGGCAGCTGCAGGACCGGCCGGGCTCAGGGACGTCCCGAAGCAAAGGGAGCGGGACAGCAGAGCTCGGTCCTGCGCCGCCGCCGCTGTGTTTCGGGCCTGCGGTCGGGACCTCGCGGGAGCTCGAGGGGGAAGTGCTCTCCCGTCCCGTTCTCCTGCACCCTCGAGAAATCTAAATATAATCCGGCTCGTTTCCTTGCAGAGCGGGCGTGTGGATTAATTAGCRGCACACAAAGTATGTTAAATATTATCCATGAAAGTGTTTCTGGAGACAGAAGGCGGCCGCTAAAGAGCTGTTTCTGGGGAGAGGAGCAGAAGTAGCGCCTGCACCCTGGGGACGCCTGCAGCGTAGGGGAGCAGGCAGGTCGCGCGCCCACCTTCGAGACTGGCGGCCCCTTCCCCGGGACCGGGCGAACGTAAGCTGGGTGCTGAAACGCTGGCGGTTCCTCCCCACTGGTAGAAACACAAGTTAACTAATTGATAAGTAATCCGAGGGTCAGTGTGACTACTAAATAATTTTCGGTCAGATATTATGTAAATTTCAAGTAATTTTTTTTACTGGTCATGCATGATAAAATAACGATGATGATTAATTTTATCCCCCTCAGAGTTTAGTTAAGATCATCCAGGAGGTTTGGGCTGTTACCCCACCCGATAAATCACAGTTCACGGCACTGAAAAATAACTGCATGGCTTTCAGCTGAGATGATGAGATTTTGGGGTGGAAATCTTCCTCCCGCATATTCACCCAAATTGCCCTCATCAGGAGGGCCGTGCGGTCTCCTGAGCACTGAAATGGCACGCACTGGTTATTAATTTATGCAATTAAAAGGTGTGCTTTTCTGGRTTTAATTGTAGGGATGGACTCACTCCATCCTCTGTATTCCTGTGGAATAAATAGAGCACTGTTCTGGGTTAGCCTAATCCGCCTCTAAAGCCGATGAAACTAAACTATCCAAAGGGATAATGTGAATAGTATCAAGTCCCGTTTTATTCTGGAATAAAAGTGTCCACACGAGGCATTTCGCAGGAAGAGCCAGCGTGCTTCCCGCACGCGCCCTCTCGGTTGGAGTCGCGTCTCCGGCTGCGACAAGCCCGGCTTTCCCGGCCGCGGCAGCGGTGCTGCGACACGGATCGGGCAGCGTCGATCGGGGCTGCTACGGCGGCGCTCTGCGAAGGCGCCCGAGCTCCTCCAGAGCGGCCCCGGTCCAGCACCAAGCAGCCGCTTTTTACCTGCTTTTTTTTTTTCAGTCGATGTGCAGTTTTCACAGGGYGGAGCAAAATTAGCAGCATGCTGATACTGTGGGAGAAAGTTGCTGGGAAAGTGTGTCCCACCTGGTAGTTCCCGGGAGGGAGCAGTTTTCTCCTTGGTTTCTCTCGGTGTTTTTCGCGTGCCAGGGCTGTGCTCACCTAAAGCCTGGCCCCGCGTGTTGGTGCAAGTCTGCAGGATGTGTCAGTGCACGGGACGGACCCTGACTCACGGGGAAAGCACGTATGGAAAACGTTGCCATACTCCTACAAACGCTTGTTTTTCTTTGCCGCGTGCTTTCTTTTTTTCCATTTTAAATAAATCGAGAGGTTAGCAATAAAAGCTAGTGCCGAAAGGAAACGGTGCAGGTGAGCCCTGCAGAATTTCGCACTGTATTTATGAACAGAAACCCTTTTCAGGGGAGTCAACTGGGTTGCAAAAAAAGAAGGTGGAGGGTAGTTTCTGTGATGCCCAGAAGGTAAAGAGTGAAATGGCCGTCTTGCTAAATCTTCATTGCTGTACTCACTGTTCCAGCGTTATGAAATAGCAAGCAGATACTGCTCTGGAGTACCTCTTCCTAAATCCTGCGGTTTTATTCCAGAACAAAGAATGCCTTTGTTCTAATTTAGTTTTATTCTGGGGAGCAATTTGGTAATAACTATTGTGCTTTCAATTCACACCCTGTGTTGCTCCTAATTAATTGCCAAGGATAGGCAAATGCTAATCTTCCCTTTAGCTTCATTGCTGCAAATCCAGAATAACCCTCTTGGAATAGGCCAGTAATTTTCAGTAATACCTATGAAATGTGTCACTGAGGAACCCGTGTCTTCTTTGGACATTAAAGCAAACGCAGGGATATTAGTGCACTGCTACGCTTGGGCGTCTAGCTTAACCAGAGGTGCTGTAAATGGTTTAATCATCTGATCTCATCTTAATCTTTCTCGAAGCTGAGGATCTCGGTATAATCCTCCTCGCAAAGCTGCCAACAGCTTGTGGTTCGCACTGGAGCAAATGGCCAGTGTCTAGCAGGTCTCTCCTGTAAAACCGCCCGCTGCTCTGCCGCGTGCTTGGTGACTGCCGCCTGCGCCGCGCGGGTTTGGGTGCCGAGGCGGACGGAGCGCTGGGGGCAGAGGCGCCTCGTGCCCCCGCTCCGCGCGCTGCCCACCCGCCGGCAGCGCGATCCGCCGTTCGCCTCCTCCCCGCACRCAGAGCTCTAGGCTGAACGCTTGTCTCTTTTTTTTTCATCCTATATGCATATTTTTGGCTTTAATGCTTGGCGTTGCCATGCGGAGCATCGCTGGGAGCTGCGTGGCGTCTGCTGAGCCCCCCGCGCCGGCAGCGCGGCCGAGGCAGGACGCTCTCGCTGGCCGTTTGCAGCTTCTGAGCTTTGAACGTCCRTTGCTGACTTTCCGGTCGTTTTGTTCAGCCTCTTAAATTTGCCTTTATTGTCTTCGCCTGTCTGCAGATGCATTTGTTTTCTTCCAGAACGCCTTCGCTTGCTCCGCTAGCGAGGGGGGGCTCTGCGGTGCCCGGACCCCCGCAGCCCCCCACCCCTGCTGCTCTGCGCCGCACGGCCGGGATTGCCGTGGGGGTCTTGCAGAAAAGGCCTTTCTGTGGTACCGGAGATTAAATGTCTTGCCCCAAATCAGGCAGCTCCGTGCTGTCTCAAGCTAAGATTTTAGCTGCAAGATTTGCTCCCTGCCCTATTGGGTCAATAGTGTT
>NW_020448974.1:3639191-3681360 GCF_003343035.1 Apteryx rowi
GTGGGCTCTTTCACCATCCAGGCTTTTTATTTGCTTCTGTCTTACTTAATGGTTTTGCCGCTTTGTTTAGAGCAGAGGTTACGAGGATACGAGTCGAACCGCCGGCGTGCTGGGGCAGAAGGGTGGCAGCACCTCCGGTGGGTTACGGTCCTCCCGCCCCGCTCGCGTCCGAGCCGGGTCTGAGCTCCCGAACTGGGGCCCAGCCGGAGCAGGGGGAGTCTGGAGAAACGAGCCGGGGTTTGGAAGCCGCCTCCGTGCCCGTCTGTGGGGCGGCCGGTGCCTGCGAGCGTCTCCTCCTCCGGCGCCCGGCTGCGCACGACAGGCCGGCAGCCCCTTCCCGCCTGCTCCAGGGAGCCAAGGACCCCAGCCGGCTCCCGGCCTGCCACGACTGCGGAAATGGAGCTGCCGGGTGGCCGGCTGCGTCCCATCCATGCCTCCTTGTCGCTACCGCTGTGCCGCCGCCGCCGCCGCCGCCGCCGGGGGTTTCTCGTGCCTGTCTCAGAGCGAGCCGGCACGGAAAGGCTCCCAAGAGCAAAAATACGGGGAATGCTGGGGCAGGATCCGGAGGGCACGGCACCGGAGGCAGGACCTGCCACGGCTCTGCGGTCGGCACCGACCCGCTCCTCGCAGCTGAAGGTGCATTTGCAGCCGTTGTGGTTGTATAGAGCAGCTGGAGAACCACCAGAAAGTCTGAAAAGGAAGAAGGGCAAATAGAGGAAACCCAAGATTACGTTTCTTTGAAATCTCATGATTTGTAAGGCAAACTTGTGATTTTGCGGCCCAGGACAGGACTCTTAAGTGCTTAGTGTTGGCAACGTTGTGTTTATTTTCCGTGCTTGGATTTCTGTATGGCTTTATGCGCATTACAAAAAATGTGGTATTTTGTTTTATTTTTTAAAAAGAAGCAGATCACTTTGTTGGATGATCTCCAAACCAAACTGTAACATACAATAAAAATCCTATAGTGCACTGTAACAGACTACAAAAGGCTAAGATGTTACTTCAGCAGTACAAAAACCAGGCACATTACAGAGGAAGAGAATTATAAGGTATATTGCTTGCATTTATGGCCAAGGGAAAAAGAAAAAATATGCAATGCATGTGTATCCTGTATATCGAAATTACAGAACAAAATTTAATTAGATCTTTATAAATAAAATCCACATATGCTGATTTATGATATATTTGTTTCTCAGCCTTTGAAACGATGGCTGCCTCCACTTTGCAAACCAGTCATTTGCAGATGTCGGGTCTGTAATTCAGGGACTGGCACAACCCGACGTCGGAGGGTTTCAGGCCGGCGAACGCCCGTCGCGGTGCATCCCTGCTCCGAGGAGAGCGCCGGGATGCCGCACGGGAGGCAGGACAAGCACACTGCAAAAGGCACCTAGAGCAGCCTTTTTTTTCCAAATGTGTAATTATAAAAGATTAAATCGCTTGTTTTGTTCATTAAAAGCCAACAGTAATGTAACACATAATTACAGCCAAGGAGAAAATGTACGGTCTTCAGAGGCTCCGTCTCCATGTCCCCCTCCCTCGAGGGAATGCTTCTTGCTATGTTTGCAAAAAACCTGTGATTACTGCCCAAATAACGAGCAAGAAGGAGAAGTGCCAGGAACGCAGGGCCTCTCCCGCGTGAGGATACAGCTGAGCAGAGCTCAGGACTGGATCAGGACGTAATTAAGCATGGTATTRACGGTTGCATTGCGATGCTTTTCCTCGCGCTAACGAAGTGTCATCTTCCTGAAGCRCACTGCTACCCCGTGCACTGCTGCTCGGTGTGGCTGCTGTAACCACTTTCCTCGAGACCCCTCGGTAGCTGTGGTGGTCGGTGCCTAAATCCCTTCCGCAAGCAGGACCTGAAGCTGGGTTTCTCCATGGTTGGAGCCACGTAATTGCTGCTGCCGATGGGAGAGGTCCCGTTCTCCCATCCACCTCCCGGCTCCTGGCCACGTATTCCTGCCCTTGGAGCGGCCTCGCTCAAGCCGGTGCTGGTGCGCAGGGTGCTGGGACCTTCTTTGGAGGCTCTATTAGAATCCGTGGCCTGGAGTCTGCAGGAGGGATTATGGGCATGAAGGGGGCATCAGGATTTTCGAGTGAGCTGATATAAGTGACAGCCACTTCTCAAACTGCCTGAAAACACTTACTGCCGGAGCGAGCTGCCAGAGACAGGGCTTCTAGTGAGTGTTCGCCGGCTGCCGCTGGCTTCAGATAAATACTTGGGGAGGGCAAGAGTGGAGGAGTCAATCAAAGATAACACTGAGCAGGGCTCGGCTGCGTAACACAAGAAGTCAGTTTTAACCAAAGCTGAACATCTACCTTCAACTATTCGAAGTGCGATGGCCCAACAGGAATCCAGATCGCATCATATTTGGAATAACGCATGGGAACAGGATCTTGCAAATAGCTGGTGAGGTCAAGTTGGTTGTGTTATTTGTTGCTATTCATCGGCCTGTTTAATCCAACTGAAATGATCCGTGTCCTAGGCTTTTGCAGAACTTTGGAGATTTATGACAGCATCCCGCTGACAGACGGAGGCACAAGAAGACTTGCTAAAAGTGTTGAGGTAGTTATCTTCCAGAAATCTATTAATTGGTGCAATGAGTCCAGCCTTCCCAGGAAGTGTCGAATGTAAGTGCTCGGTGCAGTTGATCCACACACACACGGCAAATCTCGGACACTGGGATTGCTGTACAAGCACAGAGCAGGGCCAGATCCCCCAGGCCACGCGAGTGTGGGGGAGAGAGTTGATCTCTGTGTATGTGACAGATCAAGGATTTCCAGATGTCCAGCAATTACCGCTCCCAGCCTGGCTGCTGGACATCCAGGAATCGTAGACAAACGTGTAATGCCTCAACTTCTGCCAGACCRAACTTGGAGGAGAACAAACCAGTATCCGGGAAAACGTGGATGTATGGCAGCTCTGTGCAGAGAAGGCGTCACTGTCAGCACACCAAGTCCTGGCTCGCAGACTCGCCATTGGGAGAATTTCCTGCTTTTCTCACGGCGACCGTGGCACCCTGACGGGAAAGGAGGGTCTCTGCGGCTGACGCGCTYGGGACTTGCAGGGGACGAGGGGCTGGAGCGGGGCTGGCTGCACCGCAGTGGATTTTTCAGCTCTGCCGCTCTCCAGAGCGTCCCATGGACATCAGTACCTGGCTCTAAGCTGTGAAGGGGTGCAAACCCTGCAAAATAGTCACTTACCCAGCGCCTGCCAGAGGAGCTGCGAGGGATAAACTCATCTGGTCCTGCACCGATTTGGCAGCCCTTTGTGGGAGAACATGGGCTTCGTGCAAGAGCGTGAAGGCACCACGTGGTAGCTAAAGGAGCAGTTAAAAGTCAGAGCAGCTAAAAGGCCAGGGGGTTCTGGCAGTCCTGATGATGTTCTTCAGCTTCATTTACTTTTCTAAAGCATATCAAGGCCTACCCATGGGAGAGGCTACTGAACCATAAGGCATTACTAGCATGGGATGTACAGTAAAACCCAAACGGTATGAAACACATGCAGAATAACAGGAGGAGAATTCTGCGCATGCTCTGCAATTGCCTGGATCTTCAGCGTGCATCAAACTGCAGCAGCTGAAGGCTCGGGAATATGGACCATAAACTTGAATTTGACTGCAAAACTGTCAGGGCAGAGATGTGACCAACATTATAAAACATGACAAGTGATTTTAGGAGCCTCTGTCTGATGAGAGGGATTTCAGAACTGCTTTGTAAAGGTCGGCTGCAGAGCGTTTTCAGCGCGTCGGATGCCAGAGTCGCTCTTCTCTTTTGTGACCCCCCGGGTGTTTCTTGCGCGTTGGCCCTGCACCTCGCTGGGGGGCTTTGTTTCACAAGGGGATGTTTGGGCACTGGGGTGATGAGACTCGGGAAAACTCAGAAAAACTTTCATGCTGAATCACAGCTTGTGTTCTGCAGAGCAGAAGCAAGGATTCCCAGTCTTTTCTTCTTGTTTTCACCTTTAAGAGATTTAGGGCAATCATCTCTAAAAACAGATGTCAGGGAAAGACATGCCCATCCTCCCCCTCTTCTCCGCCTTTCTTGCTGTAGCGAGCTGGGAAGGTGCTCGGCGGCAGTGAGAGCAGCTGCGCTGGCCTCTGCGTTGTGTCCTTGGGAAAAGGACGGTGGCTGGAAGTGCCACCGGGACACCTGGGCACCACCCTGACGGGGCACGTACCGCCCTCACGGGGCACGTACCGCCCTGACGGGGCACGCGCCCCCCCAGCTAGACCTGGTTTTTGCAAAGCGAGGACTGAAACCTGAGAGGCCGCCAGCAGCCCGCGGCTGTCGTGGGAAGTGGCCAGGTGCCCGGCCCCGAGCCCGGCCCTGCGGAGCCAGGCACATGCCGCCGGGGGCTGGCGGGCAGGAGGGGGGACACGGTGACGCAGGGGCTCCGCCGGGGCCGCCCGGCCGTGAGCGTAGCCCAGCCCTGGGGAAGGACCGGACCGTGCCTTTAGAGACACACGCTTGGAGCCCTGGTTGAGGGAGAGGGGGTCCGGGGAACATCAGCCTTGTGCCTCGTTTCATCAAGAACAGGGACCCACCGGAGAGGGAAGCGCTTTATTCGGGCTAGAAAGCTCTGCTTTGGGCACTTCTGCGTTCCCGGGGACATTTGCTGGCTTTTCGCACGGATCCAGCGTTGAGCGTCACGTGAACTCGAACGCAAGTGGGACGGAGGCAGCCCTGCCCGAGCGCCGCGTCTCGCAGCGGTCCCATCGCCGGCGCCCGCTCCTGGGCCGGGCACAGCTCCAGGGCACTCAGCCTCCTCCCGGGCTTTTAAGCGAAGACGTTTTTGCAGTCCCCCTGCATCCCTGGTTGTTATTGATGGCACATCTGGTGCCAAATAGGATCTTTTCCAGTCTGGGTCTGTGATTAACAAGGTTGTTAAAGTCATTCGCAGCCTTGTCGCAACCAAGCAGGGTTTTGTATGACTTATTGGGCAAAGGCTGTATTTGAAGTAGTCTGTAATCTTCGTTCTAGGATTAAATCGTATGTAAACAGTCCCATTTTATCAGCTCAGCTACAAAGTAATTTATTTGTTAGTCTAATTTTAGTAACATGTCCGTCTTTCAATATTGTTTGAAACAGGTTATATAGGAGTGAGTGGATCTAATTTTCCACTGGTAGAGCAGGTAAAGGAGTCCCCGGATGCTGCCGAAGCCCCTTGAGTTATGGATGGTTTCACAGATTTCAGAAAAGCTGCTCCAAACGGGTGAAGAAGGGGAATGACTAGATGTGGGGCTTTGCGGATCAAGGCCTGCCATAGTATTTTTTTGGCAGTGCTATCTGACACTGCAGTGCGTTTTTTGCAAGTGTGAGTATTACATCTATTTTTACTGCATTGTGCAATTAGACTTTTAGGACAGAGCTGTAACTATTGAACATTTTGCTGAAAGTTGCTATATCATAATGAAGAGATAACCAGTATTTTCCCTCTAACTAGACGGGGATAAAACTGCGAAATCCCAGTCTCTGAGGTGTAGAAAGTGCTAGAGAAAGTCAGAGTTTCAGGGCCATTGCTGTCTGTCAGCTCTTCCATGCAGTTCGGCTGTATAATCTTTTATTATCCTCATTTATTTCATGGGCATTCAAAGGTGGGGGTTATCCTTATGAACAAAAATATTAGATTYGATAAGCCTTACAGTCGGACTTAATTTTTCCTGTTGGAAAAATTGTTATGTATTGGAAATCTGAAAGAAATTCCCATGTGAAATCTGAAGAAGTGCAGGAGATGAAACTATTTCCCTTTGCACGAAGGCATTTCAAGATGACTTTGGAGGATACCTGGATACAGTTTTATTGCTCCTTGGTGCTAACAGCTGAGGTAGGTTAGAAGAGAAAAGGGGCTGAAAATTGATAGGCAGCGATCTTCTGTAAAGTTGGACTCTATCCAGGAATATTTTACGAATCGAGGCTCTCCTCTCGCTGCAGCTCCTGCGGTTTCCAGGCGATTCTGGTGGGAGCTTCCCATGAAAGCGCACGGCTCCATCTCCTGCTCCTGCTCCCAGCTAAGAGCCAGCTTCCCACCAGTCGGCCTGTGTGTGCCTTAACTCCTCTTTAAGAGGCAAGCCTTACTGTGTCATGGGGGAATTTCACCCGTAAGTGCTGATCTTTTGTTTTTCTATTGGGAAACGCAGCCTAAATCAGTGCCAAAGAAAGCTTACARTTTTTCCCTGATTTTCTGCCCAGCATCTTGCATGCTGGAGTCCTGGTCGTACCCGGATCGGTATTAACTCACTCTGGTAACAGAAATTTCCCCTCAAGGGCTCGAGGTTGTGTGTTCTAACCTAGGGATGCCTTAATTTGGGCAGAATTGATTTAATCCAGGATGCTGCAACACCTACAGCRGCTGACCTGCGGTCTTGGCCATGCACATCCCAGGCCTTTACGGAGGCAATGCTTACGGAAACGTTTCTCCCCCCTTTTTTGGAGTTTCGCCAGCTAAAGAGACATTTCGTTACCTGCCTGGCATGCCTGTATTTCGGGATGATTCGAGTTTAAAACATTTTGTAAGGAATACTCTGAAACCGTAACCCGCGAGGCGCTCGCTTATTTTGGTTCGTGTGGTTGAGCAATCCGGGCACCGGGGCAGGGAAGGTCAGTATGAAACGAATAATGTGACTCAATTGACTGTGAAATCCTTCAAGGAACAGGTGTAATTATGATCGTAAACATTCGTGAGATGTTTTACCACCAGCTTTAATCCCTGCAGYGGGGACTGTTCAGGAGCAGGAGAACAAAGTTGGCGGTAGAAGAGCGGCAGCGGGAGCCCGGGGTGCGGCAGCGAGCCGAGCGCGGGGCCGTGCTGGAGCCTGCCGCGGCCGTGCTTATCCGACGCTGTTGCCCCCAGGCCGGCGGGTCTGTGACTCCTGGGGACCTGAGCGGGGACACACGGGGTGGCCCTTACCCAGCCAAAATCCCCTTTCCTGCCTGACCGTGCGTCTCTCYGTCAGTGCTGCTTTTTTACTGGGGTAACACGTGTGACCGCTTGATCCCGAACCCCAGGATGGGAAAAAACGATGAGCGAAATTTTGCAGCTGCAGCACCGTCCTTGCTGGAGGAGGCGGCGCTGGGCTGGAGCCGCTCCCGGCGGAGGGAGGCACAAGAAAGCGGGGAAGAAGGTCGTGTTTCCTCGTGCCCTGCAGAGGGCCCAGAGCTTTCCTTGGGGAACGCGCGGGAAACGTAAAAGCCGGCGAGGGGCTGGGAACGGCCCGGGGCAGCGCGATCCGGGCTGCAAGTCCCTGCCGCACGCCCGGCCGGCCGCAGACGCAAAGCGCCGCCGGCCTCCGCGCAGCTCGGGTTTGCGCAGCCCGTGCCGAGGCCTCTCTGCTGGGCGAGTTTTTCCCACTGCCGTTAAGGAAACGCGACTCGTTGGCGATTTCAAAGAGGGAAAACGAGACGCTATAAAGGCAAACACGGAGGAAGTGCTATAGAGTGATAAGGAAGCCAGAATGGTAAATCACGGCCTGAGGAGGAAGGATATGAAGGGGCACAGAAGCATAAATCTTTCTAAACGCAGCCGGGAGCTGGTGGGGCCGTTAGAGGGGTGTGGATGGAAAGCAAGCGATTTGGAGCTGCCCGAATTCCTTGGCTCGATAAGCAAGGAAAAGCAGCTAAAGGTCACACACTGCATGGGAGACAGGGAAACRCGGTGTTTTTCCTATGTGGGGAGAGAGCAGGCACGTTATTCGAAAGGCTTGTGTGTGTGTGTGTGTGCGTGTGTGTGTGTAAGCAGAGCAGGCAGCTGGGAAATAGGCACTGTTAAAATGGACAAGTCACCAGTTTCAGATGAGCTGCAGCTCACCTACGTCTGCCGGGCTCGGCGGGCGGCCTCGGCGTTCGAGAGCTCTCCGCGAGAGCGCCGCTCGCTGCGGCAGCGGCACTGGGAGCATCCGCTCCTTCCTTAAAAAGGCAGCAAAGCAACGAGAACAGGTTAAGCTGCAGAGARGTTAAGGGCAATACTGCTGGCAGGCAAGCATCAGGCAGGGCTGGAGAGCCATTCGCTAGGCAGAGGAAGCGGCCCATGATATACATGGTCTTATATCTGAAATCTGTACTTTRAATAGGCTGAATGGGTGCTAACAACGTAAAGCCTTTGGGACAAGGGCTGTTTTTCGCTCTGTGCTTGTTCAGCACCGACCACCACCAGGGCCTGGCGCTGGAGGAGCTTGGAGATACCATGAAGACAGCAAGCGCCTTCCAGTCTTAATGCTGGGATTCTTTAACGTGAAGGCTTCGTCAGGCTCCTCCAGCTAAGGCAGCGCTTTCCAGCCGTGGCTTAATTTGAGGGACAAATAGACACTGGAGGTATGAACCCTTTTCCAGCAAACCTAAGCCTATCTCCTATCTCCTTGCTAATCTTAATTCTTAGGTGCTTTTCACAGACCTGTAGAAGGAGTCCGTGTGCCCAGGCGGGACCACAGCTCGCACTCCCGGCTTCAGGGAAGCTGGAGGCGCTCCCAGCCTTTTAATTTCATAAGTTGTGTGAAGATGAAGGAGAAGCAAAGAGAGAAAGCTGCAGTACTGCAAGCTCTTCCCACCTTCGAGAAATTGGGAATATTTTTTAGTTAGAGAAGGATTTCAATAGAGTTCCCAAGACTCGTGTCCCACTAAAGAGCAGAGGCACAAGGCTTCTCTTGTGAGATGCAGAGTTACCCAGGAGACAGACTGAGTAACTGAGAAATTTTGCACTTTTTTGAAAAAGAGATTTATATATAAATGTTTTTACGGGAAAAAATACCTCTGCTCATACACATGGTAATTATTCTGTCTTACTTTGTTTGCTATCTTTCTTTCTTTATTGTTTTCAAAGATTTAAAGGAATTTAATTAAAAAGACAGTTTAACTGCCCTCCTCTTTCCACATAACAAACCCGAAAATAAAATGAAGTGAAATAGCGGAGAGCCTGCTTTATACCCTATTTAAAACTAAACACAAAGGCAAATGAGATCATGGGGTGTATTGGGCAAGATATTTCCAGTAAGGACAGGGCAGCGCTCCTGCCAGCACACGAGGAACCGCTGAGCCTTCGCCTGGCGAGTCGCAGTCGCTTCTCGTCATGCCCGGTCGGGAAGGATGCATCCGAAGAGGACACGGATGGGCGGCAGAGCGGGCGACGCTTGCAAGGARCAACCAAAGGAGCGGGGCTCGTGTGGCCCGGCGGAGCGACGCGAGAGGACTGCTTTCCATAGGCACACTGCAAGGAAGGACAAGATATAAATGAAAGCTGATCTTTGGTCGAAAGGCTGATTATAAACTGCCACGCAACGYGTTTAAGCTGGAAATGAGAAGGCTCCTGAGCGTCAGAGCAACGAGGCTCTGCAGGAGCCTTTAGGCCAGGGTCTCGGTACGGGGACCGGCTCCCAGGTCCCGGTGCGCACCGCGGCGAGCGGCAGCGTGCGTGGCGCCGCGAGAGCAGGGGCCGGCTGCGTGATCCTCTCCAGGCCACACGCTCCTGCTCTTCCAGGGATTAGTCCACAGGCAACTGTCCAGCTGTGATCTTCCAGGGAGCCCAAAGCAGGCTTCATTATTTAGGTTTGAACTCAACTACAAGGTGTCATTTAGAAAAGATCCTGCTGCGTGAAGACGCGTGCAGAACCATGGCAATGTCCCGTGTGTGTATTAGACTGAACTTGCCTTGTCTTTTCTTAGCTTTGGTGCCAGGAGATAAGTGATCAGAAAGGTCCGAGACCTGCCCGTGGTGCTGCCCGTTACCTCGCTGCAACATCCTTGGCCAACCTGGTGCTCCTGCGCTCCTTCCCGGCGCCCGGCAGGCTGGGATCCACCCACCCCCAGAAAGTGCTTTGCTCCTGACCAGATCTGTGCATTTTCTTTGCCTTTTTCCCCTTTGGCTGGGGGATCGCTGGGCTGCTCAGGCCCCTCGCCTGGAGGCACCGCTCTCCCGTGCCCCACAAGCCCTTCCCTTTCCAGGACATGCTTTGGGGCTTCAGCTGGAGTAACCTGGGGTGCCAGCGCCACGGTCCCTGAACTGCTTCCGGGAAGGGATGTGAGCTGCCRGGCTGCTCCCGCGAGCTCTCATCCTGCCGTCGCCGCCGCCGCGGTGCTGGGCGCTGGCGAGCGCAGCGCAGCCTGGCCTCGCCGCCCCGCGGGTCYCTGCTGTCCCTCCCGGCGCCGGAGCGGCAGAGCGCGGAGCTGCGGCGGCCGGCGGAAGAGCCTGGGTGTCAGATGTCTGTCTGAGCCTCTTACCAGCGAGAAGGTCTCCACCTAAATCAACAAGAGCTCCCTGGACTTCCAGCCCTGGCCGCTGGGTATTTTTAGAAGCCAATCAATCAGCGGTGACGGTTCAAGTTCAGGCAAGTCAAACACAGCCTGCGCGGTCACACAGAAGCACTGTGTGTAGCAGAGGGGCTGGTGAGCCCGCTCGTTCGACAAGCCGTGCCAAAATCCACGAGCCACCAGACCCGCCTTCTTTTTAGAGAGATAGCTCTAAGACGGGGAAGTAGAAACAGGCTGTGGATTGTAAAACACACACTTTTTTAATTGAAGCAATAAATTACAGTTTGTGCTTCCACAGAAGCCRTCGTTCAAGGTGCGGGAAGCGTTTTCCCAACCTGAACACAGCCCCATGTGGAGGGACTGTCGTTCTGGCCTTTCAGCAGGTGGGGAAACTGAGGCACACAAGCGGTTAGGTGTTACAGAGGTCCTGGAGACTCCCTGAAGGATCTAGCTGGTCTCCTCGAAATTGCTGTTCGAGGAAAGCAGACACCTGTGCCTCTGGCATTCCCCATCACAGCCTGATCAGATAAAACAGCTGTGATGAGCTCAGGGCCTGGGGTGGCACCAACAGAAGGATGGTTTTTTGGTGGCTCTGCTACAACAAGGTAATGTTTGAAGCCCTGGTAGATGCTTCCTCAAAGAACATGAGTCAGGGTTTGCTAACACCGAGTGCAGGGAGGAGCTGATTATTGCTGGAGCCTCCAGATGCTATTCTAGTGTGCAGGAATAAAATAAAACAATAATAATGAATAATCTCACTCCATTGAAAATGCAGAGGCTCAGCAGTTCTGGGAAGCAGGCACAGCTCAGGCTCAGATGAGGCCTCTAAAAACAGATACTAGTAAGTCAGTGGCCAGATTTGAAAATGTTGACATTCTGATTTCCAGTGCCTCAGTTTATCCATCTTGAAAATGGGCCTAATATTTTCCTGTGTCATTAAGCTGTGAGAGGAGCGCCTGTGTTTCCTGCCATGTCTGCCTCTCTCCTTCTTCTTGCCCTTCTGTCCGTAACTGCGAGGTGCCTGCTCCACGGCTCTTTGCTGGAGCCTTTGCACAGCTGCACAAAATGTAGTGCAAAAAGTGTAGAGTCTCAATTTGGGCTTAACTCATGTGTTCAGTGCCAGCTGGAGGGGCCTGCTGAGTTTTTGCTGATGCATCAGAAATATATTTTTAGGAAGGTTTCTCTATAATTATCACATTATAGCTCCTTCTGGATTGCTCAGAGTATAGTAAACAATTGCTATACTTGTTAGAGGTCATGAATACAGACAAACATTCCTCTGTGTGAGGTCTGCTGTTAAATAATAACTCGGTGTTTCGTGGCATGGGGGGGGCGAATGCCCTCGAAGGGACATGCTGACATTGTTCAAGCCAGTGATCCAGTTCCCGTAGCTCACACAGCTTTCGCAAAGCCGCCTCTCGGAACAGGAACAACGACGCGCTGACGGACGGCTGTCGCCCGGCGCACTCGCTGCGTCTACCGGGGTGATCCTCGTGCCACTTTCTCCATATTGTGGTAACGCTTAGACACCCTCCTCATCCACCTTGCCATTCGCCCAAACATCGTGTGCTCCTGTGGGTTTCATGGTACAGAAGAAATGCAAAGATACAGCTGTGGCTAAAATCAGGTTAACAGATGGGCAAATGAATGATCGTGGGATCCCAGGAGTCCTGTCTCAAGGCCAGAGAAGAAACCAAGAAATCTGATAGAGCTGCAAAAGCCAGGGTAGAGCAGCAAGCACTGGCCTGGGCAGGTGACAGACGTGTAATTTCTGACCTCTCTCAATGCCTCCCCATGGGTGGGGGAATCTATCCTTTATTATGTGGTCAAAAGAAAACGATGGCTGGACAAAAATAGGACAAGTGTGGAAATCCCATCTGGCCAGAGTGCCGCAGCAAGTCACAGAAGGTGACAGCAGCGTTGCAGAGTTGTTCTGGGAGCCATTTGCTAGAGAGAAAAGGGGGGGTGAAATCTTCTACGTTGCTGTATGCAACAACTCACAGGATCTGGAGGTCTTTGGTAGATGCCACTAAAGCATGACCAGACTGCAAGGGGTTGGACAAAGACAGTCACCACTATTAAATACTTTGACCTGTGTGGGGGGTTGTCCCTAAGCACCTTCCCCAGAGGAGCTGCCAGATGAGGCTCTTGGGCACTGCGTTGCAGGTCAGTGCGGTGAAGCCAGGTTCTTTAAGACTGAGCAACCTCACGGATGGACTGCTGAGACACCTGCTCGTTGAGGGTATGAGCAGCAGCAAGGTCAAGGAGAAGTTCTTGTGTGAAATGAGCCTTGCGGTTTGCAAAGAGCTGCAGAGGTATGGGACTTGCTTTTGCACAAGAAGCCCTGGGCAAGCAGTGGAAGAACTGAAATGCATCCAATTAATCGTAGCAGCAGGTGAAGACGTGCTGTTGAGGTGAACTAGGATTTCAAGGTCAGGCTCTGACCAGCCAGGTTCAACGTCCGTGTCACCTGGTCTGTGTTTGCAGCCTGGCTGGCTGGCAGAAGCCCCCGTGACTGCGACTGTGGCGCTTCAGGGGCTGGCTGGCAGCTGGCAACATGCTGTRGAAACCCACAGAGGAAGAGCAGTTAGATGCACAGCGGCCCACGCGCTCATCTTTAACGCTGGTCTGCACGAGGCTGGGGGAGGCACGGCGAGGACAGGCACGCATCGCCTCTGGGCATGTTGCGCCGGAGCAAAACGCTGGCAGAGCCTTCAGTTTGGGGGCTCAGCACTTCCGAACTGGCACCTGGCATCAGAGCGAAGTATCTGCCCCCCGTTTGGCCCTGAGCAGCGCCGGGGCAGGGACCAAGCCCAGGGTGCAGCTCCCGCGCCTCCCTGCCGTGCCGTGCCTGCCACCCGCCAGCGCTGCCGGAGGACTGAAGGAGGGACGGCAGCCTCCGCGCTCGGCCCCCTTGCTTTTTTTGGTTTGTGTTGCAGGCTCTGTGTTGTTTTAATGTAGTTGCTAGTGTTTAATGCCTTTTTATTGCTTACTCTAATAACAGCGCCTGAGCAGCGAACGCCAAGCCAAACAAGCCGGGCCAATAAGCCAAACACTGCGCTTCAACCAGCAAAGTGGACGCCTCTCGCCCCTGCTCGAGCTCGGACGGACACATCCAGAGCCCGAGGGCGCAGCCGGGGAAGGGCCGATGGCGCTTGAGGTCGTAGCGTGGCATCTCGTCTTGTGGCCTGTGTCAAGCCCGCTTCTCCTGAGGCCGTGGGCGCCCCTGCGAGCCCGCGGAGGCCGGAGCGCAGGTCCTGYGTCTCGGGCAGCCACGCTGCTCTCCACGCCACTAAAACCAGCTCCAGACCTCCTCGCTGGCGCTGCTCGGCGGTGTGGCATTGATGTAAGTGGGCCGGGGTTTTGCTCACAGCAGCTGGGTAGCTGGCACTCCTATATGCCACTTTTTTTTATATGCTCTCCACCTTTTGCACGATATTCCTGAGGTTTTTTTCCTCGCTGGTCGCTTTTCCCCAGCAAGCCCCAGCCTTCGCGTCTGTCCGGGCACTGCTGCCCGTTGCCCGCTGTGATCTCCCTCGTTCCGTCTTTCTTCTCTGCCTTCCTCCCTTTCAGTTTTGCCTGTTTTTGTTCACCTCGGCTCAGCCCACCCTCCCGGAGGGCAGGCATATCCATTTCGCCCCCATCTTGTGTCCCGCCAGCCCCATGGCTGTTCCTCTCCTACCTTCTTGGGGCACCAGCCKCTGCCTCCTCCTTCCTCTCCCCGTCCAGCCCCTCTCCTTCCTCGCTGGAGGTCAAGAGCAGAGAAGTGGGAAGTGAACCGGGGTGGGACGCCGCAGCCAAGAGCGTCTGTGCCAGAGAGATGCCGAGTGTTGTCTCAGCAGCGTTCGTCTGGCTGGACAAGGCGACCCAACCATCTCGAGCACCGACACGCGCTTCTCCATGTTTCAGGCCACACAATCCGTCATCGCTCCCAAGAGATTTTAGCCTTTCCCTGTGCACCAGCCTGAAAGCCGTGGACTCTCCAGCCGGGATGTCATGGGGTGTAAATGTGCACTTCAGTTTTCAGTTCCTTTTTCCCCCCTGAGCTACACTTTGGTAGCTTAGCGCCAAGCATCCGTGGCTGCGCTCCTCTCCGCTTTGGCCCATGCCATTACGCGCTTTCTAGCCGCGCTCTCTCAAAAGCGGATTGCTCCGGAGCTCCGATCTCAGCCGGGGCAGGAAACAACCAGTCCAACACACTGCCTCGCTTGCGACCGCCGATGGTGTGTCCTGCGCTCGCCTGCGCTGCCGCTGATTCGCCCTCCCGAGCGGCGTGTGCTGCAGGAGTGAACACGCGCCAGGCACCGCTCAGCCTCCTTACGGATCCGCCCGGTCGTCTGTGCTGAATTGAAYGGATAGCGTAGAGGCGCGAGGGGATTTTCACTCCGGAGATGAGCAGGCTGCCTGCAGGAGYGACTGCGGCTCTCGCCCCGTCCCCCCTCCGCGCAGCCCTGGCTCGGGCGTTGCCTCCTTCAGCAGCCGAGAAGATCCATCTTCAACCCCATCTTCATGCCGCCGCCACCGGAGGCTGTGATAGATCCGGCCGTGCTGGGGAGCGCGTGCCGCAGCGGCTCAGCACCACCTGAGCCATTGCAGTTCCCGGCTGCGGGCTGGAAGCGACTGCGAGGAGGCCGCCGTGGCCCCCGGCACGGGGACGGACCTTCGGTGCRGCAGGGCGTGCGCAGCAATAGTCAAGGCTGGCAGCGGGCTGCAACCGCCGCGGGAGGCAACCTCGGCAAAGGCCATCGGCAGCGGCGTGGGGGGGAGGTATGCAAGGACCTGAGATGAAGAAAAGCTCAGAGGATGCTATTAGCTTGCTAATGTGGATGACTGAATTCAAGAAAAAAGTTTAGTTACACCATGCAACAGCCTATWTCTGAATATATCATAACAGCGCTCTGGCAAGCTCCATAGTCCATAAAAATGCACACTCTGCTTATACCATTTAATTGTTTTAGCCTTCAATAAATCATCTGTTACAGCCTGGTGTACATTTTAAAGCATTTATTGCTAATGGATTTTCACAATGTGGTTCAAGGGATGTTGTTATTAATGAATGTAACTGCGCTGAGTAGTAATTTGATAAAGATGAAAGAGGCATTTATGAATTCCACTTCCCTTTCAGCTGTTGCTAGGAACTTTCACTGCTTCAGAATATATTGCATTTAATCTTGATTTCTTTTTGTTAAGACTAGACTAGTACAGTCTGACTCTATAAAGAAAATATTAGTGGAGTTGGACCAGTCGTGCAGTCCTTAATGGCAGTGAAAACCCAATCCTTCTCAGCTGTGTCAGTGAGATTTCCTTGCTGGGAGAGAAAACAGAACTGACCCCGGTATCCCATATGGATATCCTTAGTACCAGCATATTAGGGTAAAGGGGCTATGGGAATGGGGCAGAACTTTTTATTTTCTTTTAAGATGATCAATAGATCTTTATATTGATGGCAACATGAAAAGAAAATAATTTGTCCATTCTAGACAGCGATTTTTGCTTATGGACTACTCTTTATTACGGTGTCATTACGATGATTGAAGTACTTCTTTGTGTATAAATTGACTGGGGACTTGATAGCCCGGCGCTGAGCAGCGTGCGATAGCTCCGGAAGCTGGAGACGCGGAGGGTCTGCAGGCTGCTGCCTGCCTCCAGAACGGCTCTGCGGCCACGAGCGGCACGCAGGAACGGGCAGCGCTGCGCGGTACGTTGGGACTGCGGCAGCAAACTGTCGTAGGGCTAAGCAAGGGCAATTGTGAGGAGGAACGTTAGAAGAAAAAATGGAAAACGTGTTCTCTTCTAGGAAGAGAGCTTTGCTTTATTAGGATCCAACCTGTGCAAAGATTGACATCTTCAGCATGGGAGACAGGTATAATCACAGGAAAGAATTTGTTTGCACAACTAGCAGAGAGCGTTCTCTTGAAAAATAAGGGGAAAAAAAAGATTTCTTTGTCTGGATTGAGCTTCTAGTTAAAGATAAGTTGCATCCATGTGCAGGAATAGAAAGGGCGAAAGGCAGGGCCGAGAGACAGGGGCTCTGTTCCTGCCTCGCTCCGTCGCCTGCCACCTGACGTTGGGCAGCTCCGGCTCTCGTCCGCAGCTGTTTTACCTCCCGCCCTCCGCTTGTTTTCCTTGCTAGCCCTTTTCAAGGGCAGGGACTTTCATACCTTGTGCCCGTACAGCATGGAGCTTGTCCAGATCCATGTTAATAGCATCAAAACTAATCACTCGTCTCTCAACTCGTTCTCTTGCAAAGATGCACATCCCTGTGGATAGACAGCTAAGGAGTTTATATATAAGTGGCAATATGGGTCTGCCTCTGCTCTTAAGTATAAATCAGGGGTAACTTCAATGAAATTCAGCAGGAATAAAATGAGTATGTGTTATAGAGGAACCAGGACATTCTGTACAAAATATACAAGCACTACTTAAAAAAAACCTTTCTAATTCAAGACAAGAAAATGGTGTGATATCTTGGCTGCCTGCACCTTGTGCTAGACTTCTCCCTGGGGTGACCGTATTACGTTATAACCATTCACTTTTTCTGGACTAATTTCCTTGCATAGTAGCATATAAATAATCATTATTGGTATTGCAAGGAGGTTGTGAGTTCCTGAACAACCGTCACCGAATTCTTAATTTGTCAGTTACTGATACAACGCTTCTGGTTTTCTAATTATTTTTAATGATGTTTTATATGCAAAGGAAAAATACAAAATTGCCTGTTCTTTTTCTTCCTAGATTCAYGGACTAATCGGAGGACAGCCCACCTGTGGCTGTCTCTGCGTTTGTAAATCCTGGGTCTGGACTAAGTTGCTGTTCAGGGGTAAGCGTTTTGTTTATACCATTTAGCAGCATACGACCCTCGCCCCCAGCTATTCTCCGAAGACGATACCAATATGTTACCAGCATCCCCTGGGGTGCATCTTATTACTGGAGGGAGATTCTCAGCAATGAAAATGCAGTTTTATCCTTCTCAAAGTGCCCCTTGCCAAAGTCAGCCAAGCATCAGGAAGCACTTACTCTATTACGAGTGATGCATCATTAATACTGTGCTAACTCGCCAAGTGTGCAAGCCAGGCACAGCCTGTCCGGAGCTTTCAATTCCATCGTGTCCAAGGGCTGCTACCCCCATTGCTCGGGGCCGAGCCCTGCCCTCGCCGACATCCAGGCCCAACAGCTCTGATTTTGTGGAAGTCAGCGGAGTTACAACGGCGAGGTGTTGATGTAGGAGTGAGGTGCATCAGGCCTGTGGCCAGAGTCCCGCTGATTTCGGTGAAGGCGGATGGGGCTGGGGTCGCTCTTAGGTGATGGTCCCCAGAGCCGGGCGCTTCTGCAGTGTGTTCTCGGGTGCCCAGCTCACTCGCTGCGCTGCAGGAGGGCAGTGCTGCTGCCTGACGTGGGATGCCGAGTGCTGCCGGGTGGCCCGAAACACAGACGGTGCCAAAGTGAGCTTATTCCCTCTTGCAAATTCAGCCTGAAGAGCTCGTGATGCCGCCTGGCTCTCCTCCTCCACCTCTCCCCAGAGAAACGCCGCTCTCGACCACACACACGCTGCCGACGCAGGACCTCTGCCTCGAACTTCATGCCTTGGATTTTGGCTTGTGAGCCCTCCGGCGGCCCTTCGGCAGCTGCGCCGGGGCGCGCAGGCGCGGGGCTCTGCTGGGAGCTGCCCTGGCTGTGGGGGTGCGCACACTCCTCTGCGAAGTCGCACAGGTGAGCACACGCCACCGGTGGCCTAAGCAGTTCGTGTGGCTTAGCACCGCCTTGGGCAGGGCAGAAGCGTGCGTGCAGCCGCCCTSGGCGCAGTGAGGCCGGGATCACCTGCAGCCCCTCCGAAGCTCTTCCTCGCAGCCAGGGCAGGCAAGGCGCAAAGTGCTGTCTTTCCGCTCTGGTTACATCGATACGCCGCCATGCACTGGCCGCGATTGCCACAGAGCTGCACACCCCACGAACCGAATACCATGTCGTGGAACGGGGGTGTCTCGCTCCCCTGAGCTCCTCTGGTAATCCCAGCTGGAAAGACTTTCCAGGACAGATGGAAATGTGGCCCCTGGACTTCTGTTATTGAGCATGGAGGCAAAACAAGCCTCGGTCATCCAGCCTGTGGCCTCTTCGACCAGTGCTAGGTGCTTCTGAGGGTGCTCTGCTCCTTTTTCACTAGAAAGCAGTTTTGTGCCCAACAGGCAACAGACTTTTCTAGCGTTCGCCCCTGTTCGCTGGTCTCCTGCACTGCCTTCTCCTGCTCGCCCCTGTTCGCTGGTCTCCTGCACTGCCTTCTCCTGCTCAGGGGAGCAAAGGGGTGGTGCAGCCTGCGGGTTTTAACTGGACGCCGTCCCTTTAATGTGGAGTTGTGTTTTTCTTTCAATGCCAAAAATAAATGCTAGTGAAGGAATAAACAGACGTGAAAGGAAGCCTCGGACACTTGGAAGACAAGACTGCTTTGTGTTTCCCAAAGCAATGAGCCTGTTCACAAGGAGGTTACTCTTCTAGGAAAACACATGAGCCCTGTGCCAGTGCCAAGGTCAGTAGGTGCCCAGCGGAGCAGGGGCAGCGGGGCTGGCCTGGCCCGGCAGAGGGGCACGTTGTCCTCCCGTCCAACGTGTCTGAAAGAGAGGGGAGAGGAGAGGTGGGAGAAGAGAGGAATTTGCTTTGCTCTTCCGTTTCATCTCTTCCTGCTGGCTCTGAACATGCTCCCGTTCATCCTTGGGAAACGGCTTCCCTCTGCCGAGGGCAACAGCATGGCCTCGGTGCCGCAAGAGCAGCGTCCTCGCGCTGTCGGGGGAGAGAGGCCGGTGCTTTTGCCTTTCACTGCCAAGGTGACCTGAGGCTGGGTGCCCCGGGCAGGGTCCCAGGCGCCTCTCGAGGCCGTGGGGAAACAAGGGAGCTGGTGGCTAACCCGCTGCTAAGGCTCACGTCCCGGCTTCAGCACAGCTAACCCAGCAGACAGCCACGGCTGGGCTGTTAAAGGTGTTTAGGTGATGAGTACGTTTTTTCAAAAGTGTCTTGAGGGCAGGCTTCCTCTCTTCTGATGTTAGCCATCTAAAAGCAGCCCAAACTAGGCCTTTTCCGCCTGCCTTGGCCACCGGTCTGGGCGAGGGTCATGCGCAGTCTGGATGCGCTTCTCTTTCTCCAGGAGCTGGAACTCAAAGCAAAGCTCGGCACAGGTTCTTCGTTTTCAGGTGGCCACAGTGGGACCACTGCAGTGACTTCAGTGCGGTTGGGAGCTCTGGAGTTCACCCTAGCTACTTAATTAAGTCTTCACACAGTGGTGTATCGTTTAAAACCTGGTCTTCAGGCTCTTGGTGTCTCAGTTGTCTGTGGAGCAAAGATAGTCGTATTACCTCAGTCCATTAATGCTATGTTTCGATGATGGGAGTCACACACGGAAAGGCAAGGGAGATCTTTCACTGTCTCTAAAGCAATGATGAGCTGTGAGTCAGCCAGAGCCTCTGAAGGCTCTGGTTTAGAAGCAGGAGCTTTAAATGTACCTTGTTAGGGCTGAAGCTCCAGCACTGTGTGTAATCGCACACCAAAGCACACTCATCTCAAAAAGGGCAAATACTGAGAAATTAAGGGAACTAATTAGTGGAATGAGCTGTGCTGAGGAGCTGAGGAGTTGAATGTGATGGAAACTGGGATTCCAAAACTAGCTGGAACAAGTAGGAGGATGAACCCTGCCAGGAACAGCTCCAAACCTAGTGGGATAAATACCCAGCTCCAAACACATGTGGGGAGTTAACCGGGAGCGTGCGAGGCCGGGGCAGGTCTGACCAGCAAGAGGGTGCTCTGAGGGCTGACGGTCTGAGTTTTCATGCAACCTGGGATTGAAATCAGCTGTCTGGAGGGGAACTGCTGTTGGGAGCAATCATCTGCTTTGCTCTTTGGTGGAGACTGCCGCAGCTGCCCGGGACGGACGAGCAGCTCCCCGAGCAGGTCCCGCACAGCGGCCGGTTCAGTGCCAGGTTCAGCCCAGCAATTCTGGACCTGCTTTATGAGTTGTCCTGTCATCTGGGCCACGAGGGCGGCATCAGAGAAGTGTGGTGGGGCAGGAGACTGGAGGCAGTGTTTGCTTCAGTCATCCGGCTTTAATTTGCCAAGGTCAGCAAATGTAGAGGTAGAATGAGAAATGTCAAAAGTAAAGTTGCTCTAGACTTTGAAAAGGAAATTAAAACAGATGGCAGAAGGTTTCAGCTAGATAAACGTAAAAGAAAAGGAGGAGAAATGTGGTTGTTATATAGTGAGAACGGGGCTGAGATTGACAATAGTCTACATATGGTCTAAAAATGAATTAAATACACTTTGCCTACATTTTCAGTAGAGGCGATCATATTGGAACAGCAGGGCAGAGGCACGATTTTCAGTGGGAACATACATAAGGGAAGGAAAATTATCACATGGAAGACGGCAGGAAAAGCTTAGAGAATCCAGCGTGCTCGGATCAAGGTGCACTGGCAGATTTCCATCCCCGGGTTTGGAAAGAACTGGCAGATTAAATAGGTTCAGCTTAACCTGATATTTCTCTTTGATGACTGATTTTTTTCTAGACAAATGAAATACAGGTGATTTACTCTAGCCAGACTCGAGTGAAGAATCTGATATTATACCACATGGGAAATTACTAGCTGAAGTTGAGAAGACGGGGATTAGTGTGAATGGTGAATGCAGAGCCGCTAAAGCGGAGATGACAAGGAGCTCTGTGGAAGGGGAAATACTAGCCAGCGAGGCACTTAATAAGTGGAACTCCTCAAGGGTCAGGCTCGAGATCAGTCTTACTTGTTTCGCTAATGACTTTGGCACGGCAGCAGGAATGTAGTAAAGAAATCTGCCGAGGACACAGGCATTGTTCATACAGAGGAGGATCAGGGTATCAATCGGCAATAACCGAACGGCAGAATTTGGCTGAAATAGAATAGACAGAGTATAAAGACGGGCACTTAGAAATTAATAACTAGAATATCACATTACTCACTTGCAAACGACAGGAGGGGGGTGGTGGAGAAGAAACCTCAGAGAATTCCTTGCTCCCAGGGATAACTGAGCCACCAATCTGATACGGGAAGGCAAATGCAGTCCGAGGAGATACAGGCTCACTCATGTTTGAGGAGGATTAGCAGGTACAGAGAAGGGCACTGAGGATGATCAGAGGGTTCAGAACAAGAGGAGACTAGAAGAGCTTCATTTGTTTAGTTCCTCAAAACAAAGGCGAGAGGAGATAGGATTGTTTTCAGTAAATATATCTATCTGATAGGTAAAGATCAGAGGAAAAAAGAGAAGTGTTTAAACTAAATTACGATGCTGGCACAAGAACAAATGACATTAAGGCTGGAAATTTAAAATGAAGTGCTGGAATAGCCTGCCAAAAAGGGTGATATGATGTAAGTGATTGAAATAGCGGGGGATTGGCTCAGTCAGCGAGAGTCCTGTGTTCCTGGCTTATGGGTAGGGAGCCGGGAATTGTAAGGAACGGCCCTGAATAACGCCACCGAGCTTTTCCCAGCAATGGAGCAGCCACTCCGGCCGAGTGCACATCTCTTTCCTCCTAGGAAAGCAAGGGCAACGTGCGTGCTGTGAAGCGCTAGCTGCATTATAGAGACAGGTCCACGAAAACATATTACTGTGGGTTCGAGCTCTTGCTCTTCACCCCAAAACTTCACCAGCTTTCACCTCCCACACCTGAGTCTACCTGGCAGAAACAAGGTCTCGAGGAACCGCTGGCCTGGCGTCGGTAGCGTCCTGCTGTGCTTTGGGGGCTCCGTGCCGCTCACCCGTGGCCATGCATGATGCGTCCCGGTCGCGGGGACGAGGGCAAGGCAACATGGCCAGAGCCGTCGGGTTTGGAAATGGAAAAATGAGAGGCTGATACTGAAGCTTTTATTTCACCAGCTAAAACAAGGTCCTCTTTTCTTCCCCCCCCCCCTTATGGGAACTGGCAAACTCAGCTCTTTAGTGGTACAAGCTCATCTCAGCCTTGCCTATAAATAGATAAATGAGATTCCTCCTGTCCCAGTGAGTAATTCTGACATCTTCCCGTTGCCTTGTGGAGAGCTGAGTCACAGGCGCTCTGCACTCCAGTCCCTGCATTACTTACATGGTCTCAAAGGAAATTTTAACACATCCAGTGAATCATCAGGGATTGGATCATGTTTAAAGTTATTCCATTGGCATTTCCCTTCTATTGTAGCAAGTCTGCCAACACCTAAAACTTTAGCTAATCTGGACTCAAAATGCATTGAGAAAATAGCATGTTGACATATACAGCTACTAATAAAAATAATAAAAAGTCCTTTTAAATCTCCATCGTTAAACCAGTCACCCATAGCCGATCCCTTTAGCACTTTGGACCTGCTAATTTTGTCAGACTGCTTCCTTGTTTCCTAGCTGCTTCTTTAAAGAATTCAAAGTTTGAAATGTTTTAACATCCAGCCTTTAGCCCCCTAATTTAATCTACTCCAGGTTTCCGGCCAAAACGTTATTTGCACTGAGCTGAGGCTGCAGCCCCATGCTCAGGCTCTYGCAGACACACACATTCCTTTTCTTACCCATGATAAAAATAAAATGCCTGCAAAGCAGAGACAAAACCCGAGCAGCGTGAAGATCAGGACACAGGGCGGTAATACGCAGGCTATGCCAGGCCTTTCGCTGCAGCCTGCAGCAGTAGCCCCCGACGGGGCATCTTCACTTGCTACCCTTCCTTCTCCCAGCTGGCCCCGTGCGGGCTGAGCGGCTCGGCGGCAACGCAGCGTTTGCAAGCAGAGTTATGTCTCTCTCCCTCAGAAAACATCTGGAAGAGTGGAAAATTCTCCAGCAGAATTTGGGAGCTGTGAAACAAATATAAAAATATTTCTCTCTGTTGGTTTTCTGGCTTGCCTTGCCACATCGTAGAGCTGGTTGGGACGTTTCGCTCATTATTGCCAGACTCCCCGTTTCAATGAGCGAGAAATGCTAACATTTGCTGGTTTGCTGCTGGGGGTTTCGTATTCTTAGGCCTAAAACCTGACGTGTTCTTTTGATAACCCTAGGAAGTCTGTGTCTTATTTAAATAACATTTTTTCTAGTACTTTTTCATCAGGCAGTTCTACCGCCTGTGCAGAGATTGTTAACAAGCGTTTGTACAACACATTCCTGCAAGGGCTGCAGCCTCTCCCCGCGATACAGCCGCTGCGCCAGCCTCACCGGGTTATTTATCAGCCCAGCACAGCCTTGGTTGCCAGTTTTTTGCCAGCTGTTACTATACAATAATATTAGGAGGGAAAAAAAAAAAAATCACTTTTGGCTCTGTCAGTCGAATTGGATATAATTCAGCTACCTGTTGACAAATGATGATTTGTTTAACAGCATCAACTGTAATATTTTTATAGCTGATAGTTTTCACCCTACTCTGCAGCTGGAAAAACCTGAGCAATTCCCCAAAGTTCCCCACTTGTGTCCTTTTCAATTTTCTCTTTGCTCCAGAGCACGACTGTCCTGTTGTGCCTTGTCCTGTTGTCTCCGTTACCAGAAAAGACACCCTCATCGGGCAAAGGGGTCGGGTCAGCACGGTGCTGGAATGGGGCAGGGCCACCAGTTTGTGCTGCTCAGCTTCGTGGTCGGCTGCCTTCCTGCAGCAGAAAGCCCCACTGATGGCCAGCCTGGAGGGATGCTCCGGGACGCGGGTCTGCAAGGCACTAACCACCCCGCGCGGGGCCGGGCTGCGAGCGGGYGGAGGTGCACGCTCACCCACCACGCACGTGTTCTCTATCTCAGCTTTGCTTCAGCTGGCTCTTTCCCCCTCACTCATCCATCTTTAACACCTTGTACTCATTTGTCGCGAGGCTGCTTAGCAGCACAAATTAACTATGGGCTGCAGGAGCCCACCGCAGCAGGCAGAGGTTCAAGCCCCTTGGCGCAGCTGACATGCAACGTAAAGGAAAGCAAAACCCGACCAAACAATTCCTGTTCGGGCCTTAGGATGTCCTGGCCAAACTGTACTTCATGGTCCTCCCTTAGGAGACCAGAGTCTGTAGGACACGGCGCGTCCTCAGCGCGCAGAAAGAGCCCATTAATCATCAGTGTGCCTTGGTCCATGGCTATTTTAATCACCGGTGAGATACACATGCAGTTCCCACTCCTAAAAATGGTGTTTGACTCCGATGCACATGGTTTCCTTTGGCTGCCTTTCCCCAATTAAGAGCATCCCTAACTATGTGGAAGTGCAAATATGGGAATCTGCAGCTTTGCGTCTCATCTGTCATGGAGCACAAGACTGGTGCTACAAGTATCATCATCTCCTTGCCACCAGCCATAAATATCAGGCTATATTGTAACCGGCTAGCGTGGCATGACTATTAAAGGCTCTGCGCATAGCCAAACCCTGGCCGATGTGCTGGAACTCTGGCATCGCACCCTGCTGTGTCATTAGGCCGTTTGTGTTCCACTTTATTATGTCATGATTAAAACTGCCTTTTGTATGCTCTGTCCCTAATCAGGGGAGGTCGGGCTGTCACAGGAGACGCGAGTGACTCATCAGGAGCGGCTGGACTGCGAGTCTAGTTGTGAACGGCAGGCTGTAGAAACCAGCGCTCTTGCTTTAATTTTCCCTTTAAAAAATTCTGCACTAAAGTCACAAGAAGCTTAAGGGGAGGAGGGGGGAACAAAAAAAAAACAAAAAAACCCCCAAAGCTCTCATCCCCAGACTGAAGAGCACAGGGCAGCCTTGTACGTCTCAGCCTCTCCCCCGCGACAGCGGCGCAGCCTGCGGAGGCTGGGGGTGTGCAGGGAACCGGCACTGCCTGCCCTAATTGCAGAACGCTAAATCCATCACACCCTCTCCACAGGCTTACCGGTACCCTAACTTATAAACAAACGTGGGGTTTAACTCACTACTGCTGACAGCTCCAGCCACCTGGAATACCATGGATCTTCCCCTGTATTCCTAATAGTCAGGAGAGAGCACACGCGTCTTGTTTTTCAAGCAGCACATAATGCGGCATCAGCTGCGACACCAGGAGCGATGCCTGTCTGCCCGGCTTTCAGCGTAGGAAGACAAATCCAGATGCAAAAACATGGGCACGTTTTCAAGAGAAAGGCCAGCACACAAGTCACAACTTCCCAAATCAGCCGGTGTGCTGGACTTGCGACTCAATGAAGGCTGTTCATTTTGCTGGGGGGGACAGGGAGAGGGTTTTGTTTTTTTTTTCTTTTCTTTTTCCTTTATAAAGTACCAGCCACCAGCCTTTGACTCCCAGGCAGCACAAAGTGGGCACCAGGACCAGGTTGGCCAACCTGCTCGCTTGCCACCAACTCCTGCAAATGTTCTCTCATTAAAACGTGGCCAATTCTGGTCCAGTTAAAAAGACAAAACCCAACAACAATGTGCTAAAATTAAAGAATTCTTGAGAGCCTGGATTTCACCAGTCATCCAAAAAATTAAATGTTTAAACTGTAAAGAAAGTTAAGTTTGACTTAATAACCATATTTCCTCCRTGAAGCAGCTATTCATCAGGAACTACAGCAAAGTACCAAAGGGCTCCAGTGAAAGAAAGCAACAAATTTGCCTGCAAAATGTATTTCCTGTACTGGCTTCATTCCGATCATGTGGCTGACGTACAATTTCTGTTTGACTGAATGTACCACATGAAATTATTCTGGACAGGAGCTGTGCGCTGAAAGCAGCTGATAATATTACAGGGCAGTACAGAAAGCGTCCCCCGCAGCGGCGGCCTCTTCGCCGCTGGGAACCTGGTGCTTGAAAGACATTAATAGAATTGCTTGTACTTGAAGAGCAATTTGGTATTTTTTTTTTCCTCCCCCCAGTGGGGGTCTCGCCCCGCAACCTTTGCTCTGGGCTGCTGCTGGTTTAGTCTTCATGGGCTGTTGTAGCACCGTCATCAACCCAGAGGCTCTGCACCTCCCGGGATGCACAGAGCAATGCGAAGGGTGGCTCCTGCTTAGGTCGGCCTCTGCTAGCCGGTTTTCAGGGAAAGGGGAGAGAGAGAGAGAGAGAGAGAGAGAGAGAGAGAGAGAGAGAGAGAGTGTGTGTGTGTGTGTGTGTGTGTGGGGGTCTATTTTAATGCATATACTAGAGATGGCAGCTCAAAGGAAGCCTGGGGTGATGCCTAAGTGCAGCAGAAGCTGCTGCCATCACCCAAGACTGATTCCTGAAAAAAACCCTTACTGTGCATGGACTTTTTGAAACGCTGTTATTTTAGGTATTCCTGCATTTTTCCCAGCCAGGTTGGAGGTGCTAAGTGACACTGGCCTTTCAGAAAAGAGCCCAAATTGTCCTTAAAAATCACAGTTTCTTAGCCGGGGCACTGGGAAGTGGCCTCAGAGGCCTGCGGAGCTGGCGCTCCGGTGGGAAGAGGGGCCGGCAGCGTCCCTGCAGCCCCCGGCTGCCCTGCGGCCGCGAGGGGCCGGCTGGCAGCTGGAGGGGCTGCACGTGCCCCGGGAGAGCTGCTCTGGGGGGCACCAACCCTCCCCGCACTCCTGCTCCCCCGGACGCGGCCATCGACAGCGGCTGGCCGAGGTGCGCCGCTGGAAGCTGCAGCCCGCCAGGAGGTGCAAGAGCAGGGTCACCGAGCACAGGACCAGCTCCTCCGGCGTTGATACTGGCCTATTCCYGTCACCCGCAAGGAGACGCTCCGTTCGCCAGGGCACCGGCTTTGGGATGTGCTGCGGGACTYGCTCTGCGCGCGGCCTCGGCTGGGGTCCAGGCTGGTGCCGCCGACATCAAAATCCAGGGGTGGATTCCTCTTCCTCGGGTGGAGCTGAGGTAGGAAGGAGAAGTTGGGGAGCCTCACTCCAGCATTTCAGAGCAACATTCTTTATTTTGACATATAAATACTCTTACTTGGGGGAAGATGCAGATACTAAAGATAAAAATTGTAACATAGAAACACTTGGGAAAAAAAAGTTACAAAACCCCATTCCAGATCTTCCTGTTTCCAGCACAAAGAATATTCCACTCTGGCGGGTTTTGGTCTCCAGCCTGTTAGCAGTTGAGGTGATCGTGTCTAGTCGGTTTGGTAGRTATCAGAACCAAAACAGATGAAACTAATTCCATCCACACATTTTGCCAAGGAAAACATCCCACCCTTTCCATCTTGTTTCAGCATCAGGTGAAGACTGGGGGAGCTGCTAGATGAGGCAGCGCTCATGGAGAGGAGCAGAGGGTCCAGGACTTCCTATGACGAGGCAATCTCCAAAATCAAAGGCAGCAAAACAAGACGTTCTGAAGCAACAGTGCCAGAAGCAGCCTGTTCCTGCAGCCAGCCCACCGYRAAGGAGGCTCTYGGCTGAGCTCCGGACTTCGTTCCCRGTTTGGTAAGAAGAACCCAGACTTGCTGACGATAACGTGCTTCTCCATGGCCTGTTGTCTGGCTTATCTGCTCGCAAAGTCCCTGGGGCAAGGAGGGTTTTTTTAGGGCCGGCTTACGCACAGCAATTGACTGTTCTGCAGTAGCTACTACAGAATGACTCCGTGTGGATGGATCAGTCCTGAGCAGCGGTTACAGCTTTGGGTTCATACCATACCTTAACTGGCGTAGCTGCAGCTTGTCACTGTGCCTTACACTGTTGAGCACGGCCCGGGATGCAGTTTGGGTTTCTAGCCACTTCTCCTTTACAAAGAATTAAACTTTAAGAAAAGCAGTTGAAACACTCCTGAGAATAACAAACAACAAATGAGTAAATCTTGCTTCAGAACCACATAACCCAAGTAAAAATGGGTAAAAGTGATGTGTAAAGGCAAGTCTATGCAGTTAGTGTAGAGAAAAAAAACACATGCATTTCTTATCTATTGGTAGATAAAGCAGAAATGATTGATAAATATCACACAAAGTTTTAACAAAGCCTCTTCAAGAAGGTAATGAGCAAACCAGCCAGACCCAGGGCAAGGGGCTGTTGCTGTTGGGGGGGCCGGATTAATGGGGCTATCCACACCCCTAGGTAGTTACTAACATTGCTGCAGAGTGCAATGAAAACAAAAATGTTTACTCAACATACAGAAGCTCTCAGAAAATGCAAATAAAGTGTTAGAACACATAAAGATGGCAAATAATAGAATATTGTGATTCTGTTTAACAAATGACATCTTCACGTGCAATTACTGCATCATATTCTGATCTGAGAAATGAGAGCAGAAATACTGCTCAGAGAAGGGTGACCAGAATGARCAGAGACCTGCAGGGACTTCGGGCAGTCCAGCTGAAAGAGGAGTAAAAAAAGGGATTAGGAGGGAGGGGGCAGTTTGCAGTACAGTGAATCACGAGTCATTAAGGCTGAAAACACCAGCACTTTCACAAACATGAAAAGAATAAATTTAATACTGAAAAAAAGGAGAACATTGATATAATCTAGCACACATCGCTGTCCTGGGATTTGAAGAAAACAATTTTTAAAGCCTATAAGGGTACATAGAGGGCCACGAGCAGGAGCACTGGCAGGATTGGGCCCTTACGCCTGCAAGCAAACTGCCGTGCAGAAAAACTGGGCAGAAACTGGGGTTTGCGAGCGTCTCGGGTCGCATCTCCCCCGAAGGGGGGGACATGCAGCCAGACACGGTGGGGAGGGGAGCTGCTCGGTTTGGCTCCTTCCCCCCACTTTGCCTTCTGGTCCTCGCACCCCGCGCGGCGCACCGAAACCCCGCCGCATCCCAAGGCGCCTCTGCAGCTCCCCGCGGAGGCAGCGCCGGGCGGCAGCCGCCCGCCCTGCCCAGCGCAGCGCAGCGCAGCGCTTACCTGCGAGGCCTCCCCGTGCCGGGCCACAGTTGACCATTGCAAGAACAATAAGGATTTTTAGGGGCATTATGACTGGGTTAGTAAAACACAGCTGCCCCTGAAAGTCCCTCATTTTTCTTGCTGCCGCTCGGTCCCCTCCAGGTGCCTGGGAGGGCAGGGATCTGCCCGGTTCCTCTCGCGCCGGCAGGGCCGGTGGCACGCGGCGCTGCCCGGATGACCGCCCAGGACACGCTGCCGACGGCGGGGAGCTGCTTCGTCCTCGCTGCGGGCGCCTGTCGGAGCAGCCGCCGCGTTTCAGCGTGACGCCAGATGGCTCGTCTGCCACTCGGCGGAGACGCCATCAAACACAGCCTGGCACCAGCAGCCCTCAAACACCCCACCCGTGGGGGCAAAAGGAAACGGCACCTTCTCCTACAAACGTGCCAAGTGCTGGAAATCGGATGAGCGCTGGCACTTGGTCCCGGAAAAGGGCCGTTCTCCAGCTGAGAGCTGGCAAGCTCRTGCCGCCGGCAGCGCTGCGCCTCTCGCGCAAACCCCAGGGCACCCGGCGCTGCCCAGCCCCACCAGCTGACAGTGCCGGAGGGCCCGCGCGCGTCCGGGGGCAGGACCGATTGCTTTTCATTTATTAATAAAGCTGGGATTGTCATTAGGAGATTACTACCAACTTCTCAACAGCATTCAGCTTAAGTAATCTTTTAGAAGCGATCTATGGGACTCTAGGTTTCCAACTTAAAAAAAGTGCAAAGTGGCTGGCTGGGATTTTCCAGCACTCGTTCACGAGTCCTCTTGGCAATCCCAGCCCAGCCCAGCCCATCCGTAGGGCAAGGAGACCGCTTTAATTTGGTAGTAATTTGAATTTTGATGGAGCTGGACTCCTCAACAAAAAAACCAGGGGCAGATTCCCACAAGTGTTTCTGCTTTGCTGTTTCCACAGCCGGTCTGTCTGCGAGGCCCTGGGCGAGCGCGCGGGGGCTGCCGGGGTGTCTGCCGCCGGCAGGGACCCCCCGAGGACTCCTCACCTTTCTCTGCGTGCAGGAAGGACGTCCCCTCCCTAGCAGTGGGCACTCTTCCCCCGTTCAGGTTAGGCAGGACGAGGCAGGCTCGGTGTCTCTGGAGACCCGCGAGCAGGTAAGAAAGAGGCGCGCACAGCGCAGCGACCGTGCGGAGCGGCTCCCCTCGGCCCTGCCCAGGCCCATGCGCGCTGCCGGACTCGCTTGCAACCCAACTGCGATTTCTTCCAGCGCTTGGGGGGGGGGGCTCAAGTAAAAGCAAGCCCTGTGCCCTTTTGGTAGTAAAACATGGGCCATGATTCTGATCCAAATATTATTTGCATCTTAAAAAAAATAAAAATTACAATAGCAGTATAATAATAATAAAAAAAAAAGCAGCAGCCCTCTGAATCTCAATGCTAATGACACTGGTGCCCTAAATGAAGCAAAAAGCCGGAGCGAGCAAGGAGCAAGGCATGAGTCAGCGCGGCAGCAGTCCCGCTCTGCAAGCAGCCCTCGTGGCTACTTCATTCATTTAAGGAATCAATTCCTTTGCAATGAGCATCCAGAAGGTTTGGGGACCGAGCGTGTAATGAGATGCTTGCTGCTATTATTTTCAAAAGTTCTTTTTTTTTTTTTTTTTCCTTTTCCCCCGGATTGACAATAAGCAGCTCTTGGAAGTTAGAAGGAGCGGGAGGGGTTAGTTAGAGGACAGACGGGTCCTGCCGCAGGGACCCCCTTCGTGGAGGCTGGGCTTACATGTCCTTGGCCGTCCTGCAGAGCCGGCGCCAGCCCGTGTGTGCTGGCAGAGGAGGGCAGTGCTGCCCAGGCTGCTCCCGGCTCCCGCCACCCCCTTCTAGCCCAGCACAATCTCATCCGACTCATCCGCGCCTGGAGCCGGAGGTTACACAGATGCTATCGGGAGGATTTGGGCGTGAAGTCTTTGATGTGTGGCAGACCGGCAACTCAGAAAAAGGCAAGAACAGCGCAAAAGAAGCCCGGGAAGGTGAAGCAGGGCCGCAGTTTCTCGCATTCTTCCCGCTTGAGTCATCGGGGGATTGTTGGGACGGACAAAGGGCTGTTTCCCTTCATTTCTGTCAGTGTGAATTTCGTCCTGACAGCTTCCTTTCAGAAACAAAAATTGGAAACAAATTGTCCTATGCGCAAAACAAAGGCACGGCTCCTCGGCCGGAGCGGGCTGGTATTGCCCGGCGAGCGACGCCAAGAGACGGGAGCCGCCGATGCTGCTCTGCCCGCGCGGCCCCGCTGGCCTTTGCCGAGCCCCGGGTTGCTCCCGAAGTCGCTATGCTAGCCGGGTTCCTCCGTCTCCCGCCCCAAGAAGAAGATACGAACACACGCCTGGCGAAGCAGGTGGAGGAAGGCTGCTGCGCTGCCGTGGCCTCGCCTGCAGCAGCCACGCGGGACGAGGAAACGAAAGCCCCTAGCTGACTTGGAAGTATATGAAATAAAGCAATTAGTCATCAAAAAGTCTTCTAGCGGCTGCCGCATTACGGCCACCGCGAGGGCCCAAGACGGCGAGCAGCCGCGGCGGYGGGACATCTCGCGGAGGATGGCAGCAGGGCCCGGGCCACACGTGCCGCGCGGCTGAACGGACACACCGGCAAAACAGCTCGGGAGCAGCGCGGAGCGGAGCCGCCAGCGTGAGGACTCGTGCGTTCGACTGGCTGCCGTCTCTTGGCCGCCCGAGCAGGGTGGCCACGTCCAAACAACGGTCCTCGGACCACGCCGACTTTCCAACCGCATCAGGAACCGGCCGGAAGAGCCGCGGGCCAAACCGCAGCGGGCGCCGGGGTCGCCGCAGCCCGGGCTCTGCTGCGGCAGGCACCGCCTTGGCCAGCGCCAGGGAAGCAAAGCTCCAGGASAGCAGCAGGAAACGGCCAAGCCGAAGGGATTTTTAAATCATTTCACTTTAAACAAAGCGAAGGCATTACCATAAAGTAAATGGCCACACCTCGCTGCTTCTGGTAAGGAGACCAGCTTTTCCGTAGCTATTCAAACACCGGGAGAGCCRGGTGCCTAACTCTTTTAAGCGCCTTTCCAGACTCCAGCCAAAAATCACTTTCTGATTCACCACTTTCTCAGGCACACCAGTATTTAGAGAATGCCTGCAGGCTGCTACTGCACAGTACAAAGTACAGAAGCRCATGTTTAATTACACTGTGGACTAGCGATGTGATTAATCATATGCTTAAAGTTAAGCATGCGCTTAAGCCTGCTACTGAACTGGAGCCTGAAGTTGGTCCAACAGGTATTCTCGTGTGCCCTGTTTCCCAGTTCTTTGAAGCCCAATAAGTGAAACGAATATAAAAAACGTTCCTGTGGTCACACGCTCCCMAGAGTTCACCCAAAGTCTGGTTTCTGATATATATATATTTTTATGCTAACAAGTTTTGTACCTATTCTCCCTGTGCCTCCACCAATACTGATTATGGGTTATTACAGTAGTATGGATATTATCAGCATTAAAACATGAGCTAATTATTATCATTAGCAAGTTTTCAGAAAGCTCTGGGCTGAGTTTTTACTGAGCCTGAGCAGGGCTTCAGGTGACAACTTAYGCTCCCTCCATGTGCACGTCTGGGGCGACAGCTCACTTGGGTCTGAGGAGCCTGCAAAGCCTCAGCAGGAACCGGGAGCACGTTATCGACACTATCGCCACGCCGAGCAGCGGCGTCACCGCCCGGGAGCGCTCAGCCACGAAACGCACGGCCATACGGGCGGTCACGTAAACGCGCACGTCGCTAGTCGGCGTGTGCACGATCCTGGGGCGGGGGGCGGTTTTCCCTGCGCTTATCCGCCTGCCCGCACCGGCTTGCTCCTAGCTCACGGCAACTTCAGGACGGTCAAATCGTATCCGCTGCCCAGGGAGGGGGGGAGCAGAGGAGCGGGGCGCCAGGAAGCTCCAGTTTTTAGGACCCAGCCRCCCCCCTTGCGACGGCGGCAGGCCCCACGCAGGGCACCGGGGGGACAGGGGTTCCCGCGGGGGATCACCCAGGAAAATCATTTAATATTGGCCGAGCAGGGGACTTYGATTAGAGCGCAGCATGTGCCAGACGCTTTTCAGCACGCGCCCAAGAGCGCGGAGGACTCGAGCCGTGGCGGCCGGGCGCCTGCCTCCGCAGAAGCCTCCTCAGGGAAAGCCAGCGGATTCGGTAGCTGATACGCTGCGGCTGCTCCTTCCCTAACCCAGTCACGTGGTGTTGTCCGCCAATACATTCACAAAAAGGAGCATATTTCAGCTACCGGGGCACACCAGAGCAAAGAAGGACCTGCCGTGCCCCAGGAGGGCTCAGGGCCCCGGCGTCCCCGCTCTCCTGGTGGCGGTAACGGGGCCACCTCGCTCTCTTTTCAGCTGTGCTGAGGGCTGCTGAGACGCTGCTTTTTTGTTGTACATTTACAGCTGCTTTTGTACAAAATGCAATAAAATCTTCCTTAGAAAAATAAAACAGAGTCTGTATTATTAGGGGCCCTATTTGCTTAGCCCCAGTGCTCGTTGCGTGGACTTGTGCAACTTTTAGGTCTGAGAGAATTTACGTGACTTTTTTTTCTTCCTCATTTCAGTCTTACCGCACAATGGTAACTTTGAAGCGGTCTTCTGCAGGGAAGGGATTGCTAAATACAGTTTCAATAACGACGGGAAATGCCCTTTGGTTTTAGGTCCAACACTGGATACCGGCAGAGCGACCTGCTGCGTGAGCAGCTTCGTTTGTACAACTTCCAGTCATCCGCTAAAAACAGGCACCCGGCACATCGAAGAGCGACGCGAACACGCGCTAACACCCTTGCCGCTGACCCGGGTCGCGTGGCGAGCCATGGCCTTGGCACATCTGATTACAAGCCGACTGCACCCGCGGATCGGCGGGATGAGCGACGCTTGCAGAGGGAGTTTCCTCCCGCCCCAAACACCCGGCCCAGACCCACCTCCGGGGATGCTTCAGGCTCCCCGCTGCCTGCGGACGGAGGCCGGACACCCGCCTCAGACCTGCTCTTTAGTTAGATAAAGCTGATTTAACCCCCTCTCATGTGACTGAGGAACCCCAGGGCTATTCTGCATCGGTGCTTCTGCGGAGAACGCGGTGTCGTCAGCGGCAGCGCTCTGCCGGCGCCCAGACCGCAGCGACTGCTCCTCAACGCTGCGAGAAACACGTCTGCATCCGCCTCCAGCTGGGCCGCCCCAGCCTGCGCGCTCCCTTTCGCTTTTAGTTTCAGCTCTTCTCCTCCCTGGCGGTCGGTCGGCACGGCTGTTTACACCCAAAGCCGTGCCTGCAATCGTGACGTTTTAGGGAACTTAGTTAAGAAAAAAAAAAAAAGTTGGGCCGTGTCTTTAGCTGGGGGGGAGCCAGGCTGGCGGGCGACTGGCGGCGACGCTGCGCTGAGATGCCACGTTACACGTCTTCCACCTGCCTGGAAGCGCTTCCCTTGGGAACGGCTTTGCTCACGGCGGGAGGAAGAGCTTATTCCCCGCATCCGCCGCCTTCGCCACCGGCGACACGCGAGGAGCCTGCGCCCATACGTCTGCAGGAGCTGGGTCTCTGCTGAAGCACCGCTCGTGCCTGCGGCCCCTCGGCTCAGGCCGGGGGCACGAATCGATGCCCCGGGGCTGCTGCAGCTTTCGTGCCTGTTCACACCCACTTACAGCACAGGCCGCTTTGCAACAGCCTCAGTACCTATATTTTTAAGTACCTGAATCTGCGCTTGCTGCCTGCAATTCAGCGTCAATGTAGCACCAGTAGGTAGGTAGGTATAAAATATTTCTATTTGGAAAATGTACTTCAAAGTTAGCAAAAGTCTGCGAGTTACAGAATTTAAAAACACTTTTTTGCGAACATGCAGCTCTGAAGAGAGAGACATGCTCAAGGCTGTTCATCAAAAAATATGACCAGTCACCAAAATTACAGAGTACGGGACGAATCCTGGGCTAGTGCAAACCAGGCTATCGTCTTACAGGAGCGAATCTACGTGGGATGGGAGGGAGGCGCTTGCTTAGCGGTGGGCATGCCTGCTGCTGCTTTGCAGACTTGAAAATTCGTTCTCGGATGTAGACAACCTGCCATCCCAATTTATATTTTAAGATTAAACTCCTATCAGATGTTTTGAAATAAAACTACAGTTTATATATGTCCCTTTTTTTTTAAGGCAATAATATCTTAAAAGTATAAAAACACCCCAAACTTTATGTAACTATTACATAATACCCTAGGCTGTCTCATAGGTATTTTCCCTGCTCTTTGGAATTATCACAGCTTTACTTGGGGCACGTGAACCACCAGCTACACGCCTGCAGTTACTCACACGGGGGGCGTCCACGCCATTGGAAACTCTACAGGGAGAAGCTTATGGCTATGCTTGCAAAGACGTCTGCAAACAAACGCTGCCAGAAAAAAACGTTGTTTCATTGTTTCTCGTTGCCTTTAATGGCCAGCGATACAGAAATTACAAGAAGTCCTGGAAGGGGGCTAGGGACAGTATTAGTGTCGCGAGCTGACTGCACGCAGACCCTCCGACGGCACGCAGCATTAATGTCATAAGTGTGCGTGAATGTTCTCATTGGGGCTGTAATTTATTCCCCAAGGAGATGCAGAACTAGCTCAGATATGCTACATGCGAACCAAACTCTTCCAATGAAGCGAGGGCAGTATGCGAGTCCCAGAGCTAAATTTAGGCTGGGACTTGGAGTAACGTAAGTCCAGTCTCAGCGTAGCGCTTGGAGTCACAACCCACAGACCTTGTGAAATGATTCAGAGAAGTTCTGCTCCTTTGTTACAGTGTATTTTGGATGAAGTTTTAAAAGCTCTTTGCTAACTCAGATTTAAGCAACTCAGCTAAAGCTGTGCAGCTGAATTTTAGCATTCGTCAGTGCAATTGGTTTAAAAAGATTAATATAAATTATTTTTAAAACTTGGATTCAAGCCATCTTTCAGGCCCGTAAGATAACTTAAGTCAAACACACACTCCCACTATATTAAAAACATAAAATACCATTAACTATTGCTAAATAATCCACAATGATACTGAAAAAAACTAGATACCATAAATATCTGAACAAGTTTTTCACTAATTACATTATTCATTGTTCAGTTTTACGGTCCAAAGTAAATGAAACTAAAACGGGCGAGCTGGTTTGTGATTAATCACCTTTCGGCTTCTTGCACTGTACCATACAACTGCTGCATTTGCATGGGAACGTTTTCCCCCTCCAGAAATATTTCCCTCAAAATTAATAGACAAAGTCACAATTATACAAAATGTCTTTGTAGGCAAAGCAGATTTTGTAATAAAAAAATACTTCAAATGCAACTGAGACTTTCAATCTACTTTTACGGTGTCCTTCAAGTGTAAAATACACCCATGAAAGGAGAACTAGGAAACTTTCCTGTTTATTAAAAAAAAAAAAAAATCAAAAATAGCATTAATAGTTTTAAACCCTGCATACTTTAACTGAGCTGCACTCAAATTCTTCTTTATGAAACGACCTGGCTTTCCACACRAGATTTTTCACGCAGCGCCTGGCTCCGCGGCTCCAAATCCGTTCGCCACAACTCGTTTCACGGGAATCCGGCAGAGGAGGGAGCCGCCGCCGCCGCCCGCAGCAGCCCCCTCGCAGCTCCGCCGGGCCGTCGCAGTCAGAAATCACCGTCCCTCGCGCAGCGGCACTAATTCGCTCGACACATTCTCAGGTCGTTCTGCAGCGGTCGCCGGCCGCTGCCGGCTCTGGGTGCGCGGCGATCCGCCCGGCCCGACCCGAGCTGGCAGTTCGGAGCATCGGGAATTTATTCCTGCGACCGCAGCACTCGCGCACCTGAGCTCGACCCCGCCGGCAGCACCGCGCTCAGACGCCCGGTGCTTTGCAAAGCAACGGAGAGGTGATGGAAGGGGTTCTCCCCCAAAACGCAAACCACGCCGCGCTTCAGTGGCCTCTGGGCCACTCGTGGGTTAGTTCTTACAGGCCGCAGGTTGGCCTGAATTTAAGTGTTTTGTGTTCCTCGCAGTATTTCAAAACTTTTCAGGCAAAGAGGTGTCTCTGGATGAAATCCACTTCGGGATTTTATTGCCTACGTCGAACCGCAGGACAGCTCGGAGGGCGCTGGAGAGCCCCGGAGCGGCTGCGGGACCCGGTGCGGCGCCGCTCCCCGCGCCCGAGACGTCGCCAGGAGGAGGAAGGGAAGAGCCGCCGCGCTGCCTCCGCGCGTCCTCGACCCTCTCCCGGGGCAGCCAGCTCAGCCAGCGCCTGCGCTGCAAAATAACGACCCGAGACCGCGGCACGGCCCCACGGCACGGCCCACGGCACGGCCCCGCAAGCCTCCGAGCGAGCCCCGCACTGCTCCTGTCCACGACTCCAAAGCCTTGCTCAGACGGGAGCTTTGGTCATTAACAACGAATGACAACACTGATGGGCACCAGCAAGTCAAGACTCCAGTCCTAGGCCTATAAATTAAGTCCCTACCAAATCCATGCGGGAAAACACTCAAATCCCGYGGGACGGCGGGACACGTGGGCCCAGCGGCCACCCGGGGCGGCAGGTTCCCGGGCGCCGCGACGGACGGAGGGGCAGAGCCACCAAACCCTGCAAACCCGACAGACCTGCCGAGCTCCAGACTAAATCCGAGTAGCCCAAACAGCGTATGGGAAATTATTCTGATTTTCACTGCTGAAGAACGTGCCCTAGCCCATCGGCGAGGCTGCGAAGAGGAAGGAGGCCCCGGAGCAGACGACCGCCGGCTTTGCAAACATAGAGGAACAGCGGTTCCCAAACTGCAGGCAAACATTTGCCTTCCCTCCGTGCAGTGCAAAGAATATCCTGCCCGAACCCCACCCCTCGGCCCAACAACTTAAGCCCTTAATGCTTAAGATAGTTTTCTTTCAGGCCTTATCACAGATAAAATATGGCCCTTTTTTGTTGCAGGAGTAGAACCTGCCAAATATTTGCCCGCTCCGGGAGCGGGCTGCGAATGCCACTCTTGCAGCGCAATAAACTTCCCCGGAAAGGCGCTGATAAACAGCGCGCCTTGCTGCGCTGCCCCCAGCTCGTTTATTGTGGCTAAGCACTGCCAAGCCTGACTGGGGAAGAAGCATATTTGTACACGCAGCGAGATTAGCGCGAGAGGCATAAAGTTGAGAAGTGAAAATAAAACAAAGCCCATTGGGGGGGGGGGGATGAGCCTGCACCCCCGAGAGCAAAGGCCGTTACAGAAGAAAGTTGCAGAGCTAAAGCAGTAACTTAAGAGCTCGTCCACAGCTTGCAGCAGAGGCTTGAACCATCTTCTTCAGCGTTTGGGAACTGCTAAGCCATGGCCAATCCCCTCCCAGCCCAGCCTTCAGAGCAGTATTAAAAATACAATATTTTTACTTTGTAATTTGACCCAGAAACAGGCTTTTAGGGCGCGAGGGAACGTGCTATTCCGGCCTGAGCTTCCAATTCGGCGAGCATGGCTAAGGGAGCGCGTAAAGCAGGTGCTGAGGACCGCGCTGGGGTCACGCTGTGCGCTCTTCGGGCGCCGGCAGAAGTTGGAAAGCGCCTGTCAACGCTGTACGTACAGCTACAATCTGAACAGCCACTAGTAATGTGGATGAATGGAGAAAAAAATACGGTCCTAATATCAGCAAGTCTGTCACCAGAGTCCTGGCAGCTACAAACAACTACATCCACGCTAGCTCAAACAGATGAATTTTTCTTGGGGGGGGGGGGGGGGAAGTGTCCTTTCACCTTGGCAAGTGACACTGAGAAAGAAAAAAAACCCTGAAGTGACTGGGGAGTTGGAAGCTCAAATGAACATATTTAATGAGTCCCGATGACTAAAAAATGCTGAGCACTCACTCTCTAAAGAAACCAGGCTTTTACTGGATCTTGAATGAAGCACCTAAATCAAAAAAAATAGTTAGCCCAAACTATGCTATATAACTCTCCAAAAGGGGGGGGGGGAAGAGGGGAGGCAGAATTTGCCAAAGTTACTTAAAGGCAAGAAGAAAACAATTATTGCAGGAAGAAAATTTTTCAGATTGTGATAAATCTGGCAAAAGCTAAGCCCAGCAGTTTGCCCGGTCTACAAAGCAAACCGCAAACAAGAAAGTCTCCTATGAAAGGGAAAACTTCAGTTTCACCTACCAGCCCGTCCAAGAGCCGGAGCAGGGAGAAGCGATACCAGCTGCCCCGGCACGAAAGCGCTGCTTGCCAGCGACAGCTAAGAAGTGGTGCAAGAGGCTGGAAGGAGCCGCCTGAAGAGGACCAGGAATCTGCTCCCCGTCCCCCCTTTCACACCATCAGGTTTTAATGTTAATGATACGGCTCTGCATGCTTCAAGTATTTTTGCACTGCRCTTGTCCTCTCGGAGCTCCGTCCTGTTCCAGGGCAGATGATTAGAATCAGATTTCTGTGATTTCACTGCAGATTAATTTCGTTAAAAGCTAAAGATCTGCAGGGAGAAGAGGGCTGCAAACAGGCCAGCAGAACTTTCTCTGACTGCATTCTCTCCAAAAAGGGCAACAGTTGGTATTTTTGCCTTTACTCCTTACTTTCACATACTTTTCCTTTTTGTGGCCACTAGACAGAGTTCCCTGGAAAAAAATGGGTGAGTGGGGAGAAAAAAACCTGCAGAAAAAAATATTCCTTTAAAATTTGTTTTCAAAGAAAGCTCCCAACCAGTGCTTAGGAACAGGTTTATAAAATGAACAGGCACGAGCCCGAGCCGGCTGCCCCTGAACTCAAACGGGCRACTGAAATACATGCACACAGGAAATAATTCTGATAGCGCGAGGGCTGTATGCCCTGACGCCTTTCAGAGCAGCAGCCACTCGTACTAGCACACGCTTTAGTGAGCTGTGCACAACTGCTGGGATAYGGAGGGCTGAAGGAGAGAAAACAGTATGCGGAGACCTGTAACAGTGCTTGCAAATCTTTCCAAATTGCAAAACACTAAGTAAATATTAATTGTTGTTTTAACGGACAAATTCTACAGACTGCAGAACAGAAAACAGGGTTTCAAAAAATCTCACGGGACTGGAGCTTAAAAGTTGTGTCTCTGTACGTGTGTACACAGGCATATACACACTGCACACAATGTGGAGTCCTGCACAGTCCTAGAGCAGAGATATAATTAAATACTAAGCAGCTCAAAAAACACATAGGAAGAGTATAATTTTCCATTTTATAGAACTTTTCCATGAGAACACTGTTGCCACTTGACCTCTTTCCTTATGCTAGATCAATATCCTTGACTGCACAAGAGAAAAGGAAAAAAAAAATCCACACATGAAAAAATTATGAGGACCATCCAAATAATTCTAATGTAAGAACTTAACAAGTAACGCAATACACAAGGGCATAGTTATAAGTATGATGTTATATAAGCAAGAGCYGATATATACACACACACACACACACAGTTGCATATACGTGCTAAATATCGTGCCTGAAAAGAGGAGCAGGGAGCAACGTCTTCAGAAGCGCAGTTTGCCGAACTGCAATCAAAGTCAGATAACAGGGCACACGGGAAGGACGAGGGGTAAAAAACACTGAAGTTAGCGAGCAGGGAATTACTGGGAGCCAGGCCACTTGTACACAAGTGAGTGGATTTATAGTTTAAAAAAAAAAAAAACAACAAAAAAAACCCAACACCAAACCGGCCGCGTTTTCCGAAAGTGAAAGCCGGGAGGAAGGATGCGCCGGGCCCCGCGGGAGCCGAGCTGCCGCACGGCCGGGCCGAGCCGCCCCGCTGCGCTGCGCTGCGCGGCCGCGGAGCCCGCGCGGAGCAAAACGCACTTACGGCTGGGGAAGCGGCTCCGTCCTGTGCCGGCCCCGGCGCCGGGAGCGGCCGCGCGGCGGGTCCTGGGCGCCGAGGACTGGGACTTTGTAGGCCAGTTGAAGACACGAACCTCTCATCTCGCCCGCAAAGACCCAGCCCTCAACGCGCCCCATCAGTCGCCGGCTGCGATACTGGATTTTTTTTTTTAATTATTATTATTTTTTAATTTCACTCCTTTCGCTGCCCGGTGCCTCCCCAAAGCGCAGAGCCCCCCCAGCCCCGCTCCGCAGCGGCGCCCCGGCCGCGGGGAGGGAGGCAGGGAAGGAGGGAGGGAGGGAGGCAGGCACCGATCCGCGCCGCCCCCTCCCCGAACTTGCGAGCTGGCCCGGCCCGCGGCGGGGCGAGGCCCCGGCACCGACACCGGCACCGACACCGGCCCCGGCCCCGGCGCCGCCCGCAGCCCGGCGCGGCCCCGCAGCACATCGTGACTCGGCACCGCCGGGCCCGAGCCCGCTGCTGCGGGAAGCCGGTACGCGGGGAGGGGGCGAAGGGAAAGCAGCCCCGCGCCGCTCAGCCAGCCAACGTTAAAATAAATAAAATAAATGAAWAACCCCCGAGCCCCTCCGTTACCTGATCCGCACGGGGAGGGGACCCCGCGGCCCCCTCCCTTCCCCGGCCCGCCGCTCTGCGGGGCTGCGCCCGGGCAGGGCTCGCTCGCACGGGAGCTACAACTAAGTGGGGAGAAGCGGAGCGGGGGGGGGGTGCTCACGGTGCCCCTCTCCTTCCTCCCCCGCAGCCGAGTCGCCAGCAGACGGATATTTAAGCTGGTATTGATCACGTTGAGGGATTTTTTCCACCCTTCCTCTTTGCCCTTGCAAAAGGCAAAAGGAAAAAAAAAAAAAATCCGTGCCACAAGGGACGTTGCAACATTTCTCTCGGTTTTTCAAACGCTGCGTTTGCCCCAGCGTGCTCGAAAAGTCCCAACCCAACAAGCAGGAGAAGAGGAGTGGGGGAAAGAAGAAAAAAAAAGAAGAAAAAACACCCCAAAGCAKCAATAAAAAAAAAAAACCACAACACCCAAAAAGCATCAAACCAGAACGAGGCGAGCAGATCCACGCAGCGTGACGGCGCCCTCCCGGCGCGGCGCGGCGGCGCTTGTGCCCGGCGCAGGCACTCGCACATCCCTCGAAAGTTTGCTCCACGTGTTGCGGCCGCGGTGCAGCGCGGCCCCCTCCGCCGCTGCGCTGCGCGCCGCTCCCGCGCCGTTTAAGGAAGCGGCCAGTCCCCACCCCTGAGGCGCGCAGCTCCCGCCGCCGCGCGGCTCGGCGCGTTTGGAGGCTCTCCCGGGCCGCCCTCCCCACCCCCTGCCCTCCCCGCGGAGCCGCCGGCCCATCCGGCCCCGCACACGGCAGGAAACGCGCCGCCGCCGCCGCCCGCGCCGCCGCGATTTGCCTTTTTCCCTTTTTTT
>NW_020448974.1:3681642-3689424 GCF_003343035.1 Apteryx rowi
GGCCTTCCCCGCGCGCCCCGGAGCAGCSACGCGTTTACCTGTCGGTGCGTGATGGGCATCGCTGCCCTCCCCCGGGCCTGGCATCTTCTTATTTATGTATCCGGTAAGGCGGGGTGGATGTCTGCATATTCCCGGGAAAACCTGCACAGTCTATTCCTGTGCAGTCCGTAAAGGTTTCGTAAGGGCTCATTCATTTATACCCGCACTCGTTAAGAAAATGCTTTAAGAAAACGTCGTAAGGGACTCAGTAATGTGAGGCAAAGTCCGAAGAGGCAGTTGAAATGCCATGAACAAGAGAATTGACTTTATTCCCACTTATTGGCCTTACATTCTTGCTCTCCACACCCTCATCTGCCTCCTGTTTCTGAGCTGCATGAATGAGCAGTATTTCTGCACTACTGCTTCCGCAGCCCTTGGACGCCAACCCGGCACGCGTGGGCCCTGCGCACAGCTCACGTGGGAGTGGGCACTCACTGCACCTCCCTTTAATCTTTGCTGCAGACCCTCAGGATGCCGAGCGGCGAGGGAAAGGGGACAAAACACGAGCTCCAGCTCCTTGGCGTGACCGTCCCCACGCGCAGGCTGCTCTGGAGCGGCTGCAGCACTGACCAGCCCCTCGAGAGGCAGCACGGCGGCGCCACCCGAAACGCAGCGGGTGGCTTGAAAGGTTTCGTCCCGCAACAGGATCTCTCCCACCATTGCTGCAGGGGTGTCAGCAGTCACGGTCGCGTTTACCAGGAGCACAGCTCCCGTGACTCGAGCGGTGGGCCCACTAGCCAGCGACACATCCTGGAATGAGCACACATGATGGAGCGGGATCACCGAGGCCTCCATCAGATCTTCTGGACCAAGCAGGAAAACCTCAGCTGAGCAAGAAGCTCCACACTGGGCTTCAGGAGATGAAGATAACAACAACAACAGTATCCAAACTATTCACCTTTTACATGTTTGGTTCAGCAGCACAAGTGCACACCCCTGGTGTCTATACTGGATTTTTTTTCCTGTATCTGTACGGAAGTCACATACAACAGCCACGAGCTGCACTACAGAGCTTGCACTAGAGGCCTTCGAGCACCCAGAGCTCTGTGGTGCCAGCACTGTTATGGATGAGGAAGGTGACTCCTAGGTGGCTTGCACAGCTGGAATGGGACAGAGGGGACTTAGCTGATCTAACTGCTCCTTTCGATGAACACTGCAAAGCAATCCTCCACACAGAAGACAGTGTTCCTTGGCTGGCAGCCTGATGAGTATTTAGAGCCAAGGAACACGCTGTTTAAAACAGATAGTAAAACGCAAAGTGAATCACGGACCATGGGCAGAAAGGTCTGAAAGAAGGATTGGTTTTATGAGCATTTTGGAAATAAGATGTACTGAAGGGAGGTACTGAAATGAAGCATTTCTTGACCATCTTGGATGGAAACACACAGTAATTTGTTCTATAGTGATGATGCCAAGTGAGTGCTGGTAGATATTAAGACTCCAAGAACTGTGCAAAAGACACTAGCTGTTTCTCGGATGATTGGCATGGATGCTGTAGAAATTGCTTGGGTTGAACGAGAAAAGTCTTCAACAGCTTTTAGAAAATGATGAGACTGCTCTTTGCAGAGACCTCAGGTTACATCCGCCAACCACTTATTCTCATATCAGCATACTCTGTCCTTTGTTAATAATATTCTTGTTCCTTAGCTGTATCAAAAAGCTGCTCATAACAACACAGACCAATGTTTAGCACAAAAATTCATCGCAAATAATGTAGCTAGATGTATGGCAGGAAGAGAGCGAGCCAGGGAATGAAGAAGTTTCTCCCTCGTTCAGCTGACGGCATACTGCTTCGCTGATCGTCTGACCAACTGTTTAATTTGCTATTTTCAGCAGCCTCATGCATGTTGCCTCTTGTCTTCATCTTGCCCCCACCGGTACTGATGTCAAGCGCTTCTCAATTTCCAGGAGAGCAGGGCAAGACCTTCATGCAAAAGTTTTGCCCAGCAAAAGCTCTTCTGCAAGGAAGCCAATCCTCTGAGACGCGCTCAGCTGCCAGGCAGCCTGCACCCGCGTCCACCGACGGYGCCGGCAATCCTTCGGTGGTCACGGGATACGGCACATTTTGGGCAAGTCTCCCCTTGGCCGGAGGTGCTTCCGTACCTGAGAAGGTCAGGTCTTCGGACRTCATCCCCTCTCACAAACGCCTGCCGGCTGCTCTGCAAGGCGCGCAGGACCCGTGCGCTGGGAATGCGCAGCCACAGCCCCTGTCCGGAGGGCGCTGGGAAGAGGATTAGCTCTGCATTCAGGTCAGATGTAATCACAAGCGTATCAAGTTGTAAAGCATCGCAATTTGCGCCATTCTAAAAATAAACATAAGCAGCTTGTTTGGAGCAGTTTGGCAGCCAAAAGGCTAATATATTACTAACGTTAGACCAACAATAGCCCAGAACAATAACTCTGGAACAATAGATTCTATCGCTACTGGAAACAGCCATGTTTGGGAAAAAAGCAAACTTTTTTACAAGACCCATGAGCCAGATGTAGGAGCTTCTTTTTAGGTCTTCGCAAAGGCTTCACAAAGTGGAAGGCTGGTGCGACACCTCTGAAGCCTGGAGGAGTTTCTGCGATGCAAAGGGAGCGGGAGTGCGGACTGCGCGTCCCCCGCTGGGACCCACCGAGACCCCGCGGACGTAGCTCGGGCTCGTTGGAGGCGTGCATTAATCCGCGCTGCTCTTTCCTGCGGCTGCCTATGCTCATGCTGAGCAATACCCTTCTCCGAAGTAGATCCATCAGTTCGTTAATTTTGCAGCGCGTGGTGGGAAGCAGCATGTAAGCACGCGCGGCTTGTCGCCAACAGCTTGGTGTTTCAGCACCAGACCTTGTCGACACACAGACAGGGCTGTCAAAGCAGTTAAACTTGAACGCATCGATCAGCAAGAGAAATAATTCAAATCGCACTGCTGGAAGATCCTCAATATGATGAAATGTGCCGAAAATATTCACCTGGAAATATGAGTCCATGCCGGAGTCCCTGACTCAGATCTTTCTTATCAGAAAGTTTACGATTAAACACTCGGAAACGTGCAGCGAGAGCGTACCGCAGGGAGCAGGTCTGACCCTCCGCGGGGGCGCTGAGCGGCGGCAGCACGCGCAGGTGTCGCCTGTGCTCGGCGGCGTTAACCCTGTCGGCCCAGGCGCCGCCTTCACCCCGCTGCAGTCCGGCTCAAAATCCACACTGATTCCGGGTAGTACAGCCAGCCCTGAATCAGACCCAATCCGTTAAGGATTCATAGAAACCCCGGCGCTCGGGAGCCGTGCTGCGACCTGGCGGGTCGGCGCTGAGCTCCCGCGTAACCCCGCCGAGCCAAGGCCCYGGCGGCGGCGGCTCTGCCCAGCCGGAGCCGTGCCGTAAAGGGGCGCCTTCCTGGTCAAAGCACGTGCGCGTGTATACGGGAGAGAGGAGGAAAATCAAAGGCCTAACGAGCTATGATTAAGCTCAGAAGTAATGTTTCCTGCTCAAACGCAGAGCTGCGGCTCTTCTCAGTACAACCACCTCGTCCCCGATTGCGTCCATTAGAGACCATTACGGGGGGAGACGGAGAGGTGCAACCAGATGGGGAAGCAGCGGTCGCGCTACGCACGGTGCCGCGTGCACGTCAAATCCCTTGTGGCTGAGCAAGCTGCGTTTAAAAAAGTGGTGTGTGTGCAGAGAGGAGCAGCTGCCAGCGGGGAACCCCCGCAGCCCCCTTCAGCCCTGCGCGCCACCGTCCCCAGGGATCAAACGAACGCACTAGCGTCACGTGCCCGAATGCTCCCTCCCCGGGGGGCTTCAGTCCGTGAAATCCACTCCAGCCTTTGCAAGTGCCAGCTGCGAAACATGCGGAGCGCGTGCTATATTTGGTAGCTCCCGAGCGCTCTTTAAGTTGGGCCCAGAGTGACGAGGGGCCGGGAGCCAGGAATGCGGCTCAAGCGGCAGCTCGCAGGAAGCGGGCTCGGCTCGGGCTCGGCTCGGCGCGGGAATTCACCTTTCCCTGCAGCGATCCCGCGCTGGCACCGAGGCGTCCCGGCGACTGCTGCGAGGRGCCCGTCTTCCCCGCACCCCGCACCCGGAAAGTGACGGTGCTGCCTATGTTCATCCTTCCACCACCTCCGCGCCGGGCGCGGGAAACGGGGCTTCAAACCCAGCTCTGCCAGCGCAGCCTCGCTTGCGCGCTGCCTTCTTCCTCCTAAAGTGAAATGCATGCTCGGACTTGGGAACAACCCCCACGAAACTCGTGACGGGGCTCCGACTCGCCACCCTGCCGTCCCCAGCACGGCTGCGACGGCGCCAAGGCCACAGAGCCGCCGCAGCCTCACGGTGCTGCCGGGCTCGGCCGACGGCCCTCCGGGTGCCGGATCGCAGCGCCAGAGTGCAAAGGCGCCGGAGTCTGTGGCTGGCATTTTTCACACCACTGACACGATGCCTCGGGCAGGACGCTGGATCCCGGCTTGGCCACCCGCCTCTCCGAGCCCCCGGGGCCGCGCGGAGCAACCTGGCAGCTCCCGTGGCCGGGAAGGGGATGCAGCAGCGCTGCCCCTCGCACACGGGCCGGGGAAACGCCAGTTCCTTCCCCAAAGCTGCCATGAGCGAGGCTTTCAGAGGAAAAAAATTTTTTTAATCCTTTCTCCAAATTCTTATTTCCTATCTATCAGTTTTTCAATATTATTTTAAAAATACTGCAGCATTCAGTGGATCATTAGTCACAATCACGAAGCTGCTGCTCCGGCAGAGCAAACCGAGTCATTTCTGTTTCCGCTCGAGCCTCGGCACGCAGACAAAATCATTTTCTCTTCATCAGCGGCAAAAGGCTACGGCCACTCGACTTTAAACGCAGACCTGCTCCCGGGCTCCCTTCCAGGGAGCCGCGTCGCCCCRGCTGCAGATCGATACGTTTGTCTGCACCGTCGCCCTTTGGAGCTGCGGTTTCTCACTTTGACACCGGGAAAGGCCCTTTCGGTCAAACTCCAGCAGTCCATCGCGCGCCAGCCGCAGCGGGAACGGGAACRGGACTGGGACAGGCAGCGCTGCGGCCGCAGCAGGGTTTCTGTCCCACGCGGCCGCCGTCGCCCCTCGGCGAACGCTCGGGCGCCAGCGCCGTTTGGGGCCGTGCACCCCATGCCTCCTCCCGGCAGCGCTGCGGCTGCCGTCCCCCCTCGCCCACCGGCGGCACACGGCTTCCCGCGGCCTCCGGAGGAGCAGGCGCGATGCACAACCGCGGCGGCACYGCTGGGATAATCCATCCCTTTTTGTACTTATTCCCAGAGGAGTTTTAAGGGGGGGGGGGGTGTCACGAAGATGTTTGGACTCTGAATAATCGGCTTGTCACTGCGGAGAGGTCTGGACACTCTACACCTAAATACGGCCACGATTTTCAGCAGTAACAGATCGTTTAATCAGTATTAATTGCAATGCATTTTTATCAGGCAACTAAAAGGGGCCTCACTTTAATCCTCATTTAATAACTGCTCGTTTAAGAGAGGAGCTATATTCAGAGGGAGGTTGCTCAGCATTTTCTGGAAAAAAAAACAAAACAAAGTTTCTTAAAGCAACTCAAACAGGACACCTAAAAGTTTTTATACGGTTTAGTGAGGACACGTGTCCAAAACAAACAGAACYAACCTCCCAACCCTTCCCAGTGCCACTATCCCGATTAAAGCTCAAGACACTCCAGAGCCTTAGGGTTTTTTTAAAAAAGGCCAAATGAGACTTGTTTCTAGGCTGAGCGAGCGGCGGCGGCTGGGAAGGTGGGAGGCGCGAGAGCAGGTCAGCAGTCCTTCTCCAGTGCCTTTTTTTTGTTTTTTGCGTTACCTTTAGGGCCACAAGGAAAAGCGATGCCGGGGCTCGGCGGAGACCCCTGGCTCCGGGTCCCGCGTTCGGATCCCGCGTTGGGGCACCACTCGGCTGTTCTGCTCTGCTCTACCCAAGGGCGAGCCCATTTCGGGGAGGACCTGGCTCTCACGGCGCGTTTCAGCGGGAGGCGAACGCGCGGCAGCCTGGGACCCTCCACGGAGGCGGCGCGCCGGCTCCCGCACCGGCTCCCGCGCCGCCCCAAACGCTCCGTGGGGACGAGCGGCACAGGAGCACGAGCCGTCCGAGCCGTCCAAGCGGGGCGCGTTGCAGCTGCCACGCGCTGCCTYGCAACCCTGCGGCAAAGCTGGCAGGACAGCGCCGGCGCTGCGTTTTCCAAGCGAAACGGTGCCTCCCCTTTGCCAAACAAGTCCCGCATTGCACTTCCTGTTGCCGTATCAAACTGCACTACGGCACTTTTGGGGGCTTGCTAATAACACACTGCACAACCGTTTCATAGGAACCTGCTCCACTGCCTGACACACGCACGCGCGTTTCCAGCACTGACTAGGCAGAGAAATCGCCTCGCACCCAGCTGGTCCCCGGCGAGGGGGGACACCTTACACAGCAAGGAACAATTTTTCTAAGCATCAAAGAAAGTTTTCCAAAGAGTCTCCTCAGCTCTCCCCAAATATCCGGCTATTCCCATTCTGCAACGCAATGACTCTGTTCTTGCCACGTTTTAAGCTGCCTGAAAGCAGCAATAGTCAAAGCGATGCTCCGCAGAGCCAGCAGCAATGCTCTTGCACGCGTGCGAAGCCTCGCACAGCTTTCTGTGTTAAGAACCAAGCAGTCGAGGTCAGTTCTGGCGTAAATGGTACAACCGCACGAAGCTTTTCATCGCTGTGTTTGTTTATTCCAGGATCCGGCCTCTCTCTACCATTTAAGGACTCTGTATGTGAGAATTACATCAAAACCAGCACCTATAAACAAAGATAACAGCAAGAGGAGTTCATCACTTTCCAGCTCCCCAAACACTTCCTCGCCAGCAACGCAGTGCAAACGTTAGTTTTATTTTAACCATGATTCATTACACGCGAGACAACTTCCCTTAAGCAGAACACATGGGGTCTGGCCTCGTTCACAGCAAGAGAAACCCCTGGCACACGGATTATTTTGGTGTTCCCTCACAGCAAGCGCAACTCGCAGGAGAGCATGTGCAAACATCAGGGCGCAGCAAGGCCAGGAGAGGCTCCGCACGGCCCTGCCCCTGCGTACGGGGGCTCACGAGGGGGCCCTGGGGTGCTCTGAGCGGCCCCGTCCCAGGGCCCGTCTTGGGGACCACCAAACCACAGCCAGCGTTAACGCAGCACCCGCAATCCATGGCCTCACCACCACATCCGCGGCCTCCCTGCTGAGTCCACGGCGGAGATCCACAGGGTTCATGGTGGAGTTCCACGGGAAACGTGGCAAAGATCCACGTGATCTGTGGTGGAGACGCACGGGGGCCCTGGCCACCCCACCAGGTCCATGCTGGAGATGGATGGGGGCCCTGGCCACCCCRCCAGGYCCATGGTGTCTCGCACGGGTCCACCCCACCCCACCGGCCCCACAGGCTCCCTGGGAGCCCGGCCAGGACGCTCCAAGCCCCGACGGGGGCGACTCGCAGGGCAGCAGCTCTCAGCCCCCCCGCGCGGCCGCCCGGCCCGGGGCACCCGCCTCACCCGCCCCGCAAACAAAAAGGGGCCGCAAAGAAGGCTGCGTCCGCGGGCCCCCGCCGCGGAGCGACCAGCGCGCCGCGCTCCCTCGGCAGGCACGGACGGGGTTCGAACCCGCGATCTTCGGTTTACGAGACCGACGCCTTACCACTTGGCCACCGCGCCTGACGGGCTARCAGCAGCCGCGCGCAGCCAGTGGAAGGGAGCGAGCCTCCCGCGCCGCCAACGTCCCGCCAACGTCCGCGCCGCGTCCCG